>NC_059214.1:56669481-56746981 GCF_020615455.1 Coregonus clupeaformis | reverse complement strand
ATACATGTTGATTATTTAATTCCTGTACTGTTTGTAACTACCCTGGTAGGTTGATTGATAACCTGAACCAGGTTGCAGGCACTGGTTACAGTTTGAAGCTTTCTCTTGAGTGGGCAGCCTGAAGAAAGCCAGTCAATATTTAAAATCACCCAGAAGGTATACCTCTCTATTGATATCACATACATTATCAAGGATTTCACACGTTATCCAGATACTGACTGTTAGCACTTGGTGGTCTATAGCAGCTTCCCACCAGAATGGGCTTTAGTTGAGGCAGATTAACTTGTATCCATATTACTTCAACAATATTTAACATGATCCTCTCTAATCTTCAAGGAATGTGGTTCTGAATATAAACAGCAACACCTCCACCATTGGCATTTATATATTTTCTGTAAATGTCATAACCTTGTATTGCTACCACTGTATCATCAAAGGTATAATCTAAGTGAGTTTCAGAGATAGTCAGAATTTGAATGTCATCTGTTACTAGGAAATTATTGATTTCATGAACCTTGTTTCTTAATCTACACATGTTAACGTGGGCTATTTTGAGCACTTTTCTTCTGGGATTCTTACTTGTTTTTATTGCTTTACTGGGAAGCTTAGCAGCAGTAGATGTGCTCATGTTCTTTATGTTAGTGCAGGGTGAGCTGCACACAGTGGACTTCCTTCTCGGGCACACCGGCTCAGTGCTAACAGTATAAATCTGGTTCTTAGGCACATGATTACTGCGTACAATAGATGTAGGATCAGCAGAGGCATTCAGGGCAGTTTGAGGGATATAAATTAGGTTACTTATATTGTGTCTACCGACTCCCCTGGTGTAATGTACATTTGATGAAGCATTTTGACAACTCTGCGTCACAATGGTAGGGATTAGCTGAGCTGAGCTTGGGTCATTGCTAAGTCATTGTCTCAACGCAGCCTTATAATGCTGTGAAAGGATCCAGGAACCCAAATGATTTGGGTGGATCCCATCCTCCTTATAAAACGTGTTTTGTTTCCAAAAGGTATCGAAATTGTCAATAAATGTTACACCCATTAAGCTGCAATAATCACGTAGCCAGTTGTGAAGAGCAAGAATCCTGCTAAAGCGATTCAGAGAAGGCACAGGGCCAGATATGATGTGTCTAGCAGAGAGTCAATTAGGTCTTTAAAATCCAGTATTTTCAACTGTTCAGAGCTGCCCTTCATAATGTAATTAAAACCCTCATGGACTACGATAGAATCGATTTCCATGTCCTGACTTAGTACATTCGAGTGCAGCTTAGAAATGTCATTTCCTCGAGCTACGGGGTAGGACATTGTTTTTGCACCAGGAACAATCACATTTCTTACCATGGAGCTGCCCAAAATCACGGCTGGCGAGAAGGACGAGGAAATCCGCCAACTCCCACGCTTCACAGGATGCAGGCCTCTGACAGATGGAGAAGCCCCGCTCGATCCAGAGCAGGAACGGAAGGTTGCCGACGTCGGCTTCAAAATCGTAGTAGTAGGCACTGCGGCTGCAGGCACCCCCAGCGACGAAGGTGCAGGAAGATCAGGCTCCAGGACGGCGAAACTGTTCGTTGTTTGTATCTCTCGTTGGGAGAGTAGACTGCTTTGCTTTGCTGGAGGCCGCGGTCTTCGGCTTCCACGGCTCGTGACATGCGACCATCGTTGATTGCCTTTCTCCTCATGCTGTGCTCCTTCGACGACGCTATCAGATGGGGGAGCTCCGGGCAACACCGGCCAGTCGGATAACAACAAACGACAAGGCGTAGATGCATCCAACAAACGCGAATGCAGTCCAGCCACCGGCGCAGCAAACGTAAACATTCCACTCTGCGTTTTCCCCAGTTTCTTACGTAGGCTGGCGACCTGCGTGATCAAGGAAGCCACCTCAAGCCTATAATCCTCGGCAAGTAAACAATTGCCGCATTGGAACTCAGAGTGATCCGGTTTGTCCCGAAACAAAGCGTAGTAGATACAGCTCCTACAACGCTGGAACCGGTCATTTAGTTCTCCAGACAAAGAGGTCTCCATTGGAAAACTAATCTGGTACCAACTTCGTTAGCTTGATGGCTAGCAGCTTAGCATCTCTGTCAAGCAGGCTTCAACCTGTCTCTTAAGCGGGATACCGGGACAAGAAATAGCGGTCCTAGCTGTTAAAAGCTAACCGCGTCGTGGAATCCACGCAAAAACAAGTTCTGTATTTGTATTTATGAATAGCGTTTTTGTTTTAATCAAAAATAACAAACTAAGTGTTTTCCAGCATACAATGTTCAGCTGCGCACTTTGATATGTAGCCTGCATCTCTTACTGTAATAATGATATGTAGCCTACATCTCTTACTGTAATAATGATATGTAATTATTTAATAATGAAGGCTAATTCTTACATAATAATGATATGTAGCCTGCATCTCTTACTGTAATAATGATATGTAGCCTACATCTCTTACTGTAATAATGATATGTAGCCTAGATTTCTTACTGTAATAATGATATGTAGCCTACATCTCTTACTATAATAATGATATGTAGCCTACATCTCTTACTATAATAATGATATGTAGCATACATCTCTTACTGTAATAATGATATGTAGCCTACATCTCTTACTGTAATAATGATATGTAGCCTACATCTCTTACTGTAATAATGATATGTAGCCTACAGCTCTTACTGTAATAATGATATGTAGCCTACATCTCTTACTATAATCATGATTTTTTGTCTACATCTCTTACTGTAATAATGATATGTAGCCTACATCTCTTACTGTAATAATGATTTTTTGTCTACATCTCTTACTGTAATAATGATATGTAGCCTACATCTCTTACTGTAATAATCATATGTAGCCTACATCTCCTACTGTAATAATGATATGTAGCCTACATCTCTTACTGTAATAATAATATGTAGCCTACATCTCTTACTATAATAATGATATGTAGCCTACATCTCTTACTGTAATAATGATATGTAGCCTACATCTCTTACTGTAATAATGATATGTAGCCTACATCTCTTACTGTAATAATGATGTTTTGTCTACATCTCTTACTGTAATAATGATATGTAGCCTACATCTCTTACTATAATCATGATTTTTTGTCTACATCTCTTACTGTAATAATGATATGTAGCCTACATCTCTTGCTGTAATAATGATTTTTAGTATACATATCTTACTGTAATAATGATATGTAGCCTACATCTCTTACTGTAATAATGATATGTAGCCTACATCTCTAACTGTAATAATGATATTTAGCCTACATCTCTTACTATAATAATGATATGTAGCCTACATCTCTTACTATAATAATGATATGTAGCATACATCTCTTACTATAATAATGATATGTAGCCTACATCTCTTACTGTAATAATGATATGTAGCCTACATCTCTTACTGTAATAATGATATGTAGCCTACATCTCTTACTGTAATAATGATATGTAGCCTACATCTCTTACTATAATCATGATTTTTTGTCTACATCTCTTACTGTAATAATGATATGTAGCCTACATCTCTTACTGTAATAATGATTTTTTGTCTACATCTCTTACTGTAACAATGATATGTAGCCTACATCTCTTACTATAATAATGATATGTAGCCTACATCTCTTACTGTAATAATCATATGTAGCCTACATCTCTTACTGTAATAATGATATGTAGCCTACATCTCTTACTATAATCATGATTTTTTTGTCTACATCTCTTACTGTAATAATGATATGTAGCCTACATCTCTTACTGTAATAATGATTTTTAGTATACATATCTTACTGTAATAATGATATGTAGCCTACATCTCTTACTGTAATATTGATATGTAGCCTACATCTCTTACTGTAATAATGATATGTAGCCTACATCTCTTACTGTAATAATGATATGTAGCCTACATCTCTTACTGTAATAATGATATGTAGCCTACATCTCTTACTGTAATAATGATATGTAGCCTACATCTCTTACTATAATAACGATATGTAGCATACATCTCTTACTGTAATAATGATATGTAGCCTACATCTCTTACTGTAATAATGATATGTAGCCTACATCTCTTACTGTAATAATGATATGTAGCCTACATCTCTTACTGTAATAATGATATGTAGCCTACATCTCTTACTATAATCATGATTTTTTGTCTACATCTCTTACTGTAATAATGATATGTAGCCTACATCTCTTACTGTAATAATGATTTTTTGTCTACATCTCTTACTGTAATAATGATATGTAGCCTACATCTCTTACTGTAATAATCATATGTAGCCTACATCTCCTACTGTAATAATGATATGTAGCCTACATCTCTTACTGTAATAATGATATGTAGCCTACATCTCTTACTATAATAATGATATGTAGCCTACATCTCTTACTGTAATAATGATATGTAGCCTACATCTCTTACTGTAATAATGATATGTAGCCTACATCTCTTACTGTAATAATGATGTTTTGTCTACATCTCTTACTGTAATAATGATATGTAGCCTACATCTCTTACTATAATCATGATTTTTTGTCTACATCTCTTACTGTAATAATGATATGTAGCCTACATCTCTTGCTGTAATAATGATTTTTAGTATACATATCTTACTGTAATAATGATATGTAGCCTACATCTCTTACTGTAATAATGATATGTAGCCTACATCTCTAACTGTAATAATGATATGTAGCCTACATATCTTACTATAATAATGATATGTAGCCTACATCTCTTACTATAATAATGATATGTAGCATACATCTCTTACTATAATAATGATATGTAGCCTACATCTCTTACTGTAATAATGATATGTAGCCTACATCTCTTACTGTAATAATCATATGTAGCCTACATCTCTTACTGTAATAATGATATGTAGCCTACATCTCTTACTATAATCATGATTTTTTGTCTACATCTCTTACTGTAATAATGATATGTAGCCTACATCTCTTACTGTAATAATGATTTTTAGTATACATATCTTACTGTAATAATGATATGTAGCCTACATCTCTTACTGTAATATTGATATGTAGCCTACATCTCTTACTGTAATAAGGATATGTAGCCTACATCTCTTACTGTAATAATGATATGTAGCCTACATCTCTAACTGTAATAATGATATGTAGCCTACATCTCTTACTGTAATAATGATATGTAGCCTACATCTCTTACTGTAATAATGATATGTAGCCTACATCTCTTACTGTAATAATGATATGTACCTACATCTCTTACTGTAATAATAATATGTAGCCTACATCTCTAACTTTAATAATGATATGTAGCCTACATCTCTTACTGTAATAATGATATGTAGCCTACATCTCTTACTGTAATAATGATATGTAGCCTACATCTCTTACTGTAATAATTATATGTAGCCTACATCTCTTACTGTAATAATGCTATGTAGCCTACATCTCTAACTGTAATAATGATATGTAGCCTACATCTCTTACTGTAATAATGATATGTAGGCTACATCTCTTACTGTAATAATGATTGTTGGTATACATCTCTTACTGTAATAATGATATGTAGCCTACATCTCTTACTGTAATAATGATATGTAGCCTACATCTCTTACTGTAATAATGATATGTAGCCTACATCTCTTACTGTAATAATGATATGTAGCCTACATCTCTTACTGTAATAATGATATGTAGCCTACATCTCTTACTGTAATAATGATTTTTGGTATACATCTCTTACTGTAATAATGATTTTTGGTATACATCTCTTACTGTAATAATGATTTTTGGTATACATCTCTTACTGTAATAATGATTGTTGGTATACATCTCTTACTGTACTGTAGTCCTCTATGGAGTCATAGTGGATTTGACCAATGATAAATAAACATATAGTAAACCCTGTGACTGAATTAATTTCAATTACAGGATGGATTTCAATGAGTATCTACAGGCCTATACACTACAGCCCTTACTGACTGTTCTCTCTGGGGGTGTTTCATGTGTTCTCCAGAAACCAGAGGCCTTAACGTTTGGACCAGGGGAGTAGACATGACTATGAGAGAGAGAGAGAGAGAGAGAGAGAGAGAGAGAGAGAGAGAGAGAGAGAGAGAGAGAGAGAGAGAGAGAGAGAGAGAGAGAGAGAGAGAGAGAGAGAGAGAGAGAGAGAGAGAGAGAGAGAGAGAGAGAGAGAGAGAGAGAGAGAGAGAGGGAGAGAGTAGAGAGACAGTAAATCTCAGTAAGACAAAAATAATGGTGTTCCAAAAAAGGTCCAGTTGCCAGGACCACAAATACAAATTCCATCTAGACACCGTTTCCCTAGAGCACACAAAAAACTATACATACCTCGGCCTAAACATCAGCGCCACAGGTAACTTCCACAAAGCTGTGAACGATCTGAGAGACAAGGCAAGAAGGGCCTTCTATAAAATTTGACATACCAATTAGGATCTGGCTAAAAATACTTGAATCAGTTATAGAACCCATTGCCCTTTATGGTTCTGAGGTCTGGGGTCCGCTCACCAACCAAGAATTCACAAAATGGGACAAACACCAAATTGAGACTCTGCATGCAGAATTCTGCAAAAACATCCTCCGTGTACAACGTAAAACACCAAATAATGCATGCAGAGCAGAATTAGGCCAATACCCGCTAATTATCAAAATCCAGAAAAGAGCCGTTAAATTCTATAACCACTTAAAAGGAAGCGATTCCCAAACCTTCCATAACAAAGCCATCACCTACAGAGAGATGAACTTGGAGAAGAGTCCCCTAAGTAAGCTTGTCCTGGGGCTCTGTTCACAAACACAAACAGACCCCCACACAGCCCCAGGACAACAACAACAACAACACAACTAGACCCAACCAAATCATGAGAAAACAAAAAGAGAATTACTTGACACATTGGAAAGAACAAACAAAAAAACAGAGCAAACTAGAATGCTATTTGGCCCTAAACAGAGAGTACACAGTGGCAGAATACTTGACCACTGTGACTGACCCAAACTTAAGGAAAGCTTTGACTATGTACAGACTCAGTGAGCATAGCCTTGCTATTGAGAAAGGCCGCCGTAGGCAGACCTGGCTCTCAAGAGAAGACAGGCTATGTGCACACTGCCCACAAAATGAGGTGGAAACTGAGCTGCACTTCCTAACCTCCTGCCAAATGTATGACCATATTAGAGACACATATTTCCCTCAGATTACAGAGATCCACAAAGAATTCGAAAACAAATCCAATTTTGATAAACTCCCTTATCTACTGGGTGAAAAACCACAGTGTGCCATCACAGCTGCAAGATTTGTGACCTGTTGCCACAAGAAAAGGGCAACCAGTGAAGAACAAACACCATTGTAAATACAACCCATATTTATGTTTATTTATTTTCCAATTTGTACTTTAACTATTTGCACATTGTTACAACACTGTATATATACATAATATGACATTTGAAATGTCTTTATTCTTTTGAAACTTCTGAGTGTAATGTTTACTGTTAATATTTATTGTTTATTTCACTTTTGTTTACTATCTACTTCACTTGCTTTGGCAATGTTAACACACGTTTCCCATGCCAATAAAGCCCTTAAATTGAAATTGAATTGAATTGAGAGAGAGAGAGAGTAGAGAGAGAGAGAGTAGAGAGTGAGAGAGAGAGAGAGAGAGAGAGAGAGAGAGAGAGAGAGAGAGAGAGAGAGAGAGAGAGAGAGAGAGAGAGCTGTATGGTGTTCACCTGGGTTCAAATACTATTCAAAATAATTTCAAATACTTCAGCTGGGCTTGATTGAGCTTCCCTGGTGCAATGGAAGCAATATAACCCTGGTCTCTGGTCCTCAAGGCAGGCTGAAACAGACTCTGATGGTACTGAAATATGTCTAATAGGACCCCAGGTCTGATGGTATGGTGGACATTTCATATATTCCCCTTTCAATAATGAACATTCAGTTAAGAGGGGAGGTTGGGAGGTGTGTGTGTGTGTGTGTGTGTGTGTGTGTGTGTGTGTGTGTGTGTGTGTGTGTGTGTGTGTGTGTGTGTGTGTGTGTGTGTGTGTGTGTGTGTGTGTGTGTGTGTGCGCGTGTGTGTGTGTGCGCGTGTGTGTGTGTGTGAGGCTGAGTGGCAGCCAATTTGTAAGCTTGTTTTTCCTTTCACGAACGTCAAGAAGCACGGATCACATAGCATCCCATAATGTAGGAAATAAATTGCCTTGAAAAGCAGATATTTGAAATTCCATGAGTATCACTGGAGAGAGAGAGAGGGGAATGTGATGCGTCAAAGACAAGGTGTACTGAAGTTCTATAAGAGTCTAATTTGTGGAATGTTCCAGCTTAATGAGAATAGAAATTAACATTGTTCGGTGTCCAAATATGGATCAATACAAACCTTTCACTGTTTTTTCCTTGTCATCGTCCATTCTTCCTTCATCTCTTCTGCATCCCCCCTGCCTGCCTGTTCTGCCTGTTCTGCCTGTTCTGCCTGTTCTGCCTGTTCTGTCTGTTCTGCCTGTTCTGTCTGTTCTGCCTGTTCTGCCTGTTCTGCCTGTTCTGCCTGTTCTGCCTGTTCTGTCTGTTCTGCCTGTTCTGTCTGTTCTGCCTGTTCTGCCTGTTCTGTCTGTTCTGCCTGTTCTGCCTGTTCTGCCTGTTCTGCCTGTTCTGTCTGTTCTGCCTGTTCTGCCTGTTCTGTCTGTTCTGCCTGTTCTGCCTGTTCTGCCTGTTCTGTCTGTTCTGCCTGTTCTGCCTGTTCTGCCTGTTCTGTCTGTTCTGCCTGTTCTGCCTGTTCTGTCTGTTCTGCCTGTTCTGCCTGTTCTGCCTGTTCTGCCTGTTCTGTCTGTTCTGCCGGAACAACACAATGTCTGTTCATTGAAAACCAAAGGCTGTATCTATTTTTGTCAACTCAGGCTTTCTTAAACAATCCAATAGACTTGTAAAGAAAATTATGTGTCAGTCAAAAGTGGCTCCATACATAATCATGTAGAAATTACATGTACTGTCACTTCCTAGTTCCTGGCCAAACACACAATACAGGGACAACTCCTTACAGCCTTATGACACCTGTGTACTCACAATATAGGGACAACTCCTTATAGCCTCATGCCACCTGTATAGAGTCCCACAGTATGAGTCATAATACCCATAAAACCTATTGGTCAAACAAGGAAATGGTTCCAATCGTTTTTCCTATAGGGAATTTTAGAAACATTTAAAATAAGGACTGTGTTTCGTGTAGGTTTACCCTGGCGTGACGTTTTGATAACCATGTAAATGTCACGTTCGTTGAACGACGGGGCAGACCAAGGCGCAGCGTGATATGCGTACATGTTTATTTTACTCATAAACACACGACAAAACAACAACCGAAATGAAACGTGAAGTCCAAGGTAGAATACACAACATACCTTACAAGGAACAAGATCCCACAACTAGACAGTGCCAATAGGCTGCCTAAGTATGGTCCCCAATCAGAGACAACGAGCGACAGCTGCCTCTGATTGGGAACCACACCGGCCAACATAGATCCACACATACTAGAATATACAACATAGAATACACACAACAAAGAATATCCACACCCTGACTCAACATATACGAGTCCCCTGAGTCAGGGCGTGACAGTAAATCTCTCCAGGACAAGGTGACTTTTGTCAATATATTCACCTGTATTTAACCCCCCCCCAAAAAAAAATATGAAATACTAATTAGCTGCTAATGTGGTTATCATAAAGAACTACAAATGCCATGATGATGTGGACGAGACTGCTGAATCGAGGCAAAAGTAAGAATCTCTGGATTAACTATCTAATGTTAGCTGATTTTTGTAATTAATAAATTGGCAACATTTCTTTAAATTGACAATTCTGTGAACTGTCTTGTGCAAGTTTTAAATTGACACAATACCTTCTAGCAAAGGTTTCAGGAAGAGATTACATTTAGGAGTTTGCAGAGATGTATAGTCTTACATGATGTCTACTTTGATGCTAATTAGCATTTTCTAATCTGAGAGTAAATAGAGTCGAATATGTTGATAAAAGTCAATTTGTCCGAGAGAGATTTACATGGTTATCAAAACGTCACGCCAGGGTAAGCCTAAACGAAACACAGCCCTTATTTTAAGTGTTTCTAAAATTCCCTATGGGAAAAATGAATGGTGGGAAAACTATTGGAATCATTTCCCTGTTTGACCACTAGGTTTTATGGGTATTATGACACCTCCACTGTGGGGCTCTATACTCACAATATAGTGACAACTCCTTATAGCTTTATGCAGTGCTTAATGTGAGCTGGATCCTGCCAGAACAGGATCAGGCACCGTTTCGTTTTTGAATGTTTGGTTTCGGGACCTATTTGGCCAGATCCGGTACCTCTCGGATCCGGTACCTCTCCTGGCATGAAAAATAATTATCACTTTTTGCAATGTAAACATTCGAATAAATGCGATCAAATTTCATTCTAGTTGCCGCTTCGTTAATTGTCCTCCCCCCATAATGTCCTTTCCTGTGCTTGATGGTTTTTGCGACTGCACTTGAAGAAATGTTCAAAGTTCTTGAAATGTTCCGTATTGACTGACCTTCATGTCTTAAAGTAATGGACTGTCATTTCTCTTTGCTTATTTGAGCTGTTCTTGCCATAATATGGACTTTTACCAAATAGGGCTATCTTCTGTATACCTTGTCACAACACAACTGATTGGCTGAAACACATTAAGAAGGAAAGAAATTCCACAAATTAACTTTTAAGAATGCACACCTGTCAATTGAAATGCATTCCAGGTGACTACCTCATGAAGCTGGTTGAGAGAATGCCAAGAGTGTGCAAAGCTGTCATCAAGGCAAAGGGTGGCTATTTGAAGAATCTCAAATCTCAAATGTATTTTGATTTGTTTAACACTGTTTTGGATACATGATTCCATCAGTGTTATTTCATAGTTTTGATGTCTTCAGTATTTATCTACAATGTAAAAAATTGTTAAAAAATAAAGAAAAACTCATATAGGTCTGCCTATAACAACAACAAACTCATATAGGCCTGAACTGGATGATCAAGGAGTCATGAACAGGATTGATCAAATTAACTAAGAAAGATAATATTCCACTACGGTCTCTCCTGACAGCTCCCCCGACACCGGCAAATCATAATGCCACTTTCCTCACCTTCATTTGGGAAAAAAACATTAGGCCTTCGAATAAGGTCTCTTGGTTGCTGTGGGTCTAGTGTGTCTGTATGTCTCATGATGACTACTTGCCTCGTTATTATTCAGGTCCTCTCATTCCTCCCTTACGGCTCAATATCAACGTGTCCTGTCCTCCTCCTGTCCTGCCCTGGCCTCGCTGTCAGCCCGCTCATTCCTCCCTTACGGCTCAACATCAACGTGTCCTGTCCTCCTCCTGTCCTGCCCTGGCCTCGCTGTCAGCCCGCTCATTCCTCCCTTACGGCTCAACATCAACGTGTCCTGTCCTCCTCCTGTCCTGCCCTGGCCTCGCTGTCAGCCCGCTCATTCCTCCCTTACGGCTCAACATCAACGTGTCCTGTCCTCCTCCTGTCCTGCCCTGGCCTCGCTGTTAGCCCGCTCATTCCTCCCCTTACGGCTCAACATCAACGTGTCCTGTCCTCCTCCTGTCCTGCCCTGGCCTCGCTGTCAGCCCGCTCATTCCTCCCTTACGGCTCAACATCAACGTGTCCTGTCCTCCTCCTGTCCTGCCCTGGCCTCGCTGTCAGCCCGAGATGTACGCTCATTAAGTCCTCTGTCCGCCCTGGCCTCGCTGTCAGCCCGCTCATTCCTCCCTTACGGCTCAACATCAACGTGTCCTGTCCTCCTCCTGTCCTGCCCTGGCCTCGCTGTCAGCCCGCTCATTCCTCCCTTCCTAACTACCATGATGCTGCTCCTGTCACTGTCACCAGATTCACTGTCAGGGATGTTGTTGGTCTCAGTCTTATCATGCTGCTCAGCTCTACTACAGACAGACAGTATGTTAAGGACACATGCTCAGCTCTACTACAGACAGACAGTATGTTAAGGACACATGCTCAGCTCTACGACAGACAGACAGTATGTTAAGGACACATGCTCAGCTCTACTACAGACAGACAGTATGTTAAGGACACATGCTCAGCTCTACGACAGACAGACAGTATGTTAAGGACACATGCTCAGCTCTACTACAGACAGACAGTATGTTAAGGACACATGCTCAGCTCTACTACAGACAGACAGTATGTTAAGGACACATGCTCAGCTCTACGACAGACAGACAGTATGTTAAGGATACATGCTCAACTCTACTACAGACAGACAGTATGTTAAGGACACATGCTCAACTCTACTACAGACAGATAGTATGTTAAGGACACATGCTCAGCTCTACTACAGACAGACAGTATGTTAAGGACACATGCTCAGCTCTACTACAGACAGACAGTATGTTAAGGACACATGCTCAGCTCTACTACAGACAGACAGTATGTTAAGGACACATGCTCAGCTCTACTACAGACAGACAGTATGTTAAGGACACATGCTCAGCTCTACTACAGACAGACAGTATGTTAAGGACACATGCTCAACTCTACTACAGACAGACAGTATGTTAAGGACACATGCTCAGCTCTACTACAGACAGACAGTATGTTAAGGACACATGCTCAACTCTACTACAGACAGACAGTATGTTAAGGACACATGCTCAGCTCTACTACAGACAGACAGTATGTTAAGGACACATGCTCAGCTCTACTACAGACAGACAGTATGTTAAGGACACATGCTCAGCTCTACTACAGACAGACAGTATGTTAAGGACACATGCTCAGCTCTACTACAGACAGACAGTATGTTAAGGACACATGCTCAGCTCTACTACAGACAGACAGTATGTTAAGGACACATGCTCAGCTCTACTACAGACAGACAGTATGTTAAGGGACACATGCTCAGCTCTACTACAGACAGACAGTATGTTAAGGACACATGCTCAGCTCTACTACAGACAGACAGTATGTTAAGGACACATGCTCAGCTCTACTACAGACAGACAGTATGTTAAGGACACATGCTCAACTCTACTACAGACAGACAGTATGTTAAGGACACATGCTCAGCTCTACTACAGACAGACAGTATGTTAAGGACACATGCTCAGCTCTACTACAGACAGACAGTATGTTAAGGACACATGCTCAGCCTCTACTACAGACAGACAGTATGTTAAGGACACATGCTCAGCTCTACTACAGACAGACAGTATGTTAAGGACACATGCTCAGCTCTACTACAGACAGACAGTATGTTAAGGACACATGCTCAACTCTACTACAGACAGACAGTATGTTAAGGACACATGCTCAGCTCTACTACAGACAGACAGTATGTTAAGGACACATGCTCAGCTCTACTACAGACAGACAGTATGTTAAGGACACATGCTCAAACTCTACTACAGACAGACAGTATGTTAAGGACACATGCTCAGCTCTACTACAGACAGACAGTATGTTAAGGACACATGCTCAGCTCTACTACAGACAGACAGTATGTTAAGGACACATGCTCAACTCTACTACAGACAGACAGTATGTTAAGGACACATGCTCAACTCTACTACAGACAGACAGTATGTTAAGGACACATGCTCAACTCTACTACAGACAGACAGTATGTTAAGGACACATGCTCAGCTCTACTACAGACAGACAGTATGTTAAGGACACATGCTCAGCTCTACTACAGACAGACAGTATGTTAAGGACACATGCTCAACTCTACTACAGACAGACAGTATGTTAAGGACACATGCTCAGCTCTACTACAGACAGACAGTATGTTAAGGACACATGCTCAACTCTACGACAGACAGACAGTATGTTAAGGACACATGCTCAGCTCTACTACAGACAGACAGTATGTTAAGGACACATGCTCAACTCTACTACAGACAGACAGTATGTTAAGGACACATGCTCAACTCTACTACAGACAGACAGTATGTTAAGGACACATGCTCAGCTCTACTACAGACAGACAGTATGTTAAGGACACATGCTCAGCTCTACTACAGACAGACAGTATGTTAAGGACACATGCTCAACTCTACTACAGACAGACAGTATGTTAAGGACACATGCTCAACTCTACTACAGACAGACAGTATGTTAAGGACACATGCTCAGCTCTACTACAGACAGACAGTATGTTAAGGACACATGCTCAGCTCTACTACAGACAGACAGTATGTTAAGGACACATGCTCAGCTCTACTACAGACAGACAGTATGTTAAGGACACATGCTCAATCTACTACAGACAGACAGTATGTTAAGGACACATGCTCAACTCTACTACAGACAGACAGTATGTTAAGGACACATGCTCAGCTCTACTACAGACAGACAGTATGTTAAGGACACATGCTCAGCTCTACTACAGACAGACAGTATGTTAAGGACACATGCTCAGCTCTACTACAGACAGACAGTATGTTAAGGACACATGCTCAACTCTACTACAGACAGACAGTATGTTAAGGACACATGCTCAACTCTACTACAGACAGACAGTATGTTAAGGACACATGCTCAGCTCTACTACAGACAGACAGTATGTTAAGGACACATGCTCAGCTCTACTACAGACAGACAGTATGTTAAGGACACATGCTCAGCTCTACTACAGACAGACAGTATGTTAAGGACACATGCTCAGCTCTACTACAGACAGACAGTATGTTAAGGACACATGCTCAACTCTACTACAGACAGACAGTATGTTAAGGACACATGCTCAGCTCTACTACAGACAGACAGTATGTTAAGGACACATGCTCAGCTCTACTACAGACAGACAGTATGTTAAGGACACATGCTCAGCTCTACTACAGACAGACAGTATGTTAAGGACACATGCTCAGCTCTACTACAGACAGACAGTATGTTAAGGACACATGCTCAACTCTACTACAGACAGACAGTATGTTAAGGACACATGCTCAGCTCTACTACAGACAGACAGTATGTTAAGGACACATGCTCAGCTCTACTACAGACAGACAGTATGTTAAGGACACATGCTCAGCTCTACTACAGACAGACAGTATGTTAAGGACACATGCTCAGCTCTACTACAGACAGACAGTATGTTAAGGACACATGCTCAACTCTACTACAGACAGACAGTATGTTAAGGACACATGCTCAGCTCTACTACAGACAGACAGTATGTTAAGGACACATGCTCAACTCTACTACAGACAGACAGTATGTTAAGGACACATGCTCAACTCTACTACAGACAGACAGTATGTTAAGGACACATGCTCAACTCTACTACAGACAGACAGTATGTTAAGGACACATGCTCAACTCTACTACAGACAGACAGTATGTTAAGGACACATGCTCAGCTCTACTACAGACAGACAGTATGTTAAGGACACATGCTCAAATCTACTACAGACAGACAGTATGTTAAGGACACATGCTCAGCTCTACTACAGACAGACAGTATGTTAAGGACACATGCTCAACTCTACTACAGACAGACAGTATGTTAAGGACACATGCTCAGCTCTACTACAGACAGACAGTATGTTAAGGACACATGCTCAACTCTACTACAGACAGACAGTATGTTAAGGACACATGCTGAACTCTACTACAGACAGACAGTATGTTAAGGACACATGCTCAGCTCTACTACAGACAGACAGTATGTTAAGGACACATGCTCAGCTCTACTACAGACAGACAGTATGTTAAGGACACATGCTCAACTCTACTACAGACAGACAGTATGTTAAGGACACATGCTCAGCTCTACTACAGACAGACAGTATGTTAAGGACACATGCTCAACTCTACTACAGACAGACAGTATGTTAAGGACACATGCTCAACTCTACTACAGACAGACAGTATGTTAAGGACACATGCTCAGCTCTACTACAGACAGACAGTATGTTAAGGACACATGCTCAACTCTACTACAGACAGACAGTATGTTAAGGACACATGCTCAGCTCTACTACAGACAGACAGTATGTTAAGGACACATGCTCAGCTCTACTACAGACAGACAGTATGTTAAGGACACATGCTAAACTCTACTACAGACAGACAGTATGTTAAGGATACATGCTCAGCTCTACTACAGACAGACAGTATGTTAAGGACACATGCTCAGCTCTACTACAGACAGACAGTATGTTAAGGACACATGCTCAAATCTACTACAGACAGACAGTATGTTAAGGACACATGCTCAACTCTACTACAGACAGACAGTATGTTAAGGACACATGCTAAACTCTACTACACACATACAGTATGTTAAGGACACATGCTCAGCTCTACGACAGACAGACAGTATGTTAAGGACACATGCTCAGCTCTACTACAGACAGACAGTATGTTAAGGACACATGCTCAACTCTACTACAGACAGACAGTATGTTAAGGACACATGCTCAACTCTACTACAGACAGACAGTATGTTAAGGACACATGCTCAACTCTACTACAGACAGACAGTATGTTAAGGACACATGCTCAGCTCTACTACAGACAGACAGTATGTTAAGGACACATGCTCAGCTCTACTACAGACAGACAGTATGTTAAGGACACATGCTCAACTCTACTACAGACAGACAGTATGTTAAGGACACATGCTCAGCTCTACTACAGACAGACAGTATGTTAAGGACACATGCTCAGCTCTACTACAGACAGACAGTATGTTAAGGACACATGCTCAACTCTACTACAGACAGACAGTATGTTAAGGACACATGCTCAACTCTACTACAGACAGACAGTATGTTAAGGACACATGCTCAACTCTACTACAGACAGACAGTATGTTAAGGACACATGCTCAGCTCTACTACAGACAGACAGTATGTTAAGGACACATGCTCAGCTCTACTACAGACAGACAGTATGTTAAGGACACATGCTCAGCTCTACTACAGACAGACAGTATGTTAAGGACACATGCTCAGCTCTACTACAGACAGACAGTATGTTAAGGACACATGCTCAACTCTACTACAGACAGACAGTATGTTAAGGACACATGCTCAGCTCTACTACAGACAGACAGTATGTTAAGGGACACATGCTCAGCTCTACTACAGACAGACAGTATGTTAAGGACACATGCTCAGCTCTACTACAGACAGACAGTATGTTAAGGACACATGCTCAGCTCTACTACAGACAGACAGTATGTTAAGGACACATGCTCAGCTCTACTACAGACAGACAGTATGTTAAGGACACATGCTCAAACTCTACTACAGACAGACAGTATGTTAAGGACACATGCTCAGCTCTACTACAGACAGACAGTATGTTAAGGACACATGCTCAGCTCTACTACAGACAGACAGTATGTTAAGGACACATGCTCAGCTCTACTACAGACAGACAGTATGTTAAGGACACATGCTCAACTCTACTACAGACAGACAGTATGTTAAGGACACATGCTAAACTCTACTACAGACAGACAGTATGTTAAGGACACATGCTCAGCTCTACGACAGACAGACAGTATGTTAAGGACACATGCTCAGCTCTACTACAGACAGACAGTATGTTAAGGACACATGCTCAACTCTACTACAGACAGACAGTATGTTAAGGACACATGCTCAACTCTACTACAGACAGACAGTATGTTAAGGACACATGCTCAACTCTACGACAGACAGACAGTATGTTAAGGACACATGCTCAGCTCTACTACAGACAGACAGTATGTTAAGGACACATGCTCAGCTCTACTACAGACAGACAGTATGTTAAGGACACATGCTCAACTCTACTACAGACAGACAGTATGTTAAGGACACATGCTCAGCTCTACTACAGACAGACAGTATGTTAAGGACACATGCTCAACTCTACTACAGACAGACAGTATGTTAAGGACACATGCTCAGCTCTACTACAGACAGACAGTATGTTAAGGACACATGCTCAACTCTACTACAGACAGACAGTATGTTAAGGACACATGCTCAGCTCTACTACAGACAGACAGTATGTTAAGGACACATGCTCAACTCTACTACAGACAGACAGTATGTTAAGGACACATGCTCAACTCTACTACAGACAGACAGTATGTTAAGGACACATGCTCAACTCTACTACAGACAGACAGTATGTTAAGGACACATGCTCAACTCTACCACAGGCAGACAGTATGTAGACATGCTCAGCTCTACTACAGACAGACAGTATGTTAAGGACACATGCTCAGCTCTACTACAGACAGACAGTATGTTAAGGACACATGCTCAACTCTACTACAGACAGACAGTATGTTAAGGACACATGCTCAACTCTACTACAGACAGACAGTATGTTAAGGACACATGCTCAGCTCTACTACAGACAGACAGTATGTTAAGGACACATGCTCAGCTCTACTACAGACAGACAGTATGTTAAGGACACATGCTCAGCTCTACTACAGACAGACAGTATGTTAAGGACACATGCTCAGCTCTACTACAGACAGACAGTATGTTAAGGACACATGCTCAACTCTACTACAGACAGACAGTATGTTAAGGACACATGCTCAACTCTACTACAGACAGACAGTATGTTAAGGACACATGCTCAGCTCTACTACAGACAGACAGTATGTTAAGGACACATGCTCAGCTCTACTACAGACAGACAGTATGTTAAGGACACATGCTCAACTCTACTACAGACAGACAGTATGTTAAGGACACATGCTCAGCTCTACTACAGACAGACAGTATGTTAAGGACACATGCTCAGCTCTACGACAGACAGACAGTATGTTAAGGACACATGCTCAGCTCTACTACAGACAGACAGTATGTTAAGGACACATGCTCAACTCTACTACAGACAGACAGTATGTTAAGGACACATGCTCAGCTCTACTACAGACAGACAGTATGTTAAGGACACATGCTCAGCTCTACTACAGACAGACAGTATGTTAAGGACACATGCTCAGCTCTACTACAGACAGACAGTATGTTAAGGACACATGCTCAACTCTACTACAGACAGACAGTATGTTAAGGACACATGCTCAACTCTACTACAGACAGACAGTATGTTAAGGACACATGCTCAGCTCTACTACAGACAGACAGTATGTTAAGGACACATGCTCAGCTCTACTACAGACAGACAGTATGTTAAGGACACATGCTCAGCTCTACTACAGACAGACAGTATGTTAAGGACACATGCTCAGCTCTACTACAGACAGACAGTATGTTAAGGACACATGCTCAGCTCTACTACAGACAGACAGTATGTTAAGGACACATGCTCAGCTCTACTACAGACAGACAGTATGTTAAGGACACATGCTCAGCTCTACTACAGACAGACAGTATGTTAAGGACACATGCTCAGCTCTACTACAGACAGACAGTATGTTAAGGACACATGCTCAGCTCTACTACAGACAGACAGTATGTTGGGACACATGCTCAGCTCTACTACAGACAGACAGTATGTTAAGGACACATGCTCAACTCTACTACAGACAGACAGTATGTTAAGGACACATGCTCAGCTCTACTACAGACAGACAGTATGTTAAGGACACATGCTCAACTCTACTACAGACAGACAGTATGTTAAGGACACATGCTCAGCTCTACTACAGACAGACAGTATGTTAAGGACACATGCTCAGCTCTACTACAGACAGACAGTATGTTAAGGACACATGCTCAGCTCTACTACAGACAGACAGTATGTTAAGGACACATGCTCAGCTCTACTACAGACAGACAGTATGTTAAGGACACATGCTCAGCTCTACTACAGACAGACAGTATGTTAAGGACACATGCTCAGCTCTACTACAGACAGACAGTATGTTAAGGACACATGCTCAGCTCTACTACAGACAGACAGTATGTTAAGGACACATGCTCAGCTCTACTACAGACAGACAGTATGTTAAGGACACATGCTCAGCTCTACTACAGACAGACAGTATGTTAAGGACACATGCTCAGCTCTACTACAGACAGACAGTATGTTAAGGACACATGCTCAACTCTACTACAGACAGACAGTATGTTAAGGACACATGCTCAACTCTACTACAGACAGACAGTATGTTAAGGACACATGCTCAGCTCTACTACAGACAGACAGTATGTTAAGGACACATGCTCAACTCTACTACAGACAGACAGTATGTTAAGGACACATGCTCAGCTCTACTACAGACAGACAGTATGTTAAGGACACATGCTCAGCTCTACTACAGACAGACAGTATGTTAAGGACACATGCTCAGCTCTACTACAGACAGACAGTATGTTAAGGACACATGCTCAGCTCTACTACAGACAGACAGTATGTTAAGGACACATGCTCAGCTCTACTACAGACAGACAGTATGTTAAGGACACATGCTCAGCTCTACTACAGACAGACAGTATGTTAAGGACACATGCTCAGCTCTACTACAGACAGACAGTATGTTAAGGACACATGCTCAGCTCTACTACAGACAGACAGTATGTTAAGGACACATGCTCAGCTCTACTACAGACAGACAGTATGTTAAGGACACATGCTCAACTCTACTACAGACAGACAGTATGTTAAGGACACATGCTCAGCTCTACTACAGACAGACAGTATGTTAAGGGACACATGCTCAGCTCTACTACAGACAGACAGTATGTTAAGGACACATGCTCAACTCTACTACAGACAGACAGTATGTTAAGGACACATGCTCAGCTCTACTACAGACAGACAGTATGTTAAGGACACATGCTCAACTCTACTACAGACAGACAGTATGTTAAGGACACATGCTCAACTCTACTACAGACAGACAGTATGTTAAGGACACATGCTCAGCTCTACTACAGACAGACAGTATGTTAAGGACACATGCTCAGCTCTACTACAGACAGACAGTATGTTAAGGACACATGCTCAACTCTACTACAGACAGACAGTATGTTAAGGACACATGCTCAACTCTACTACAGACAGACAGTATGTTAAGGACACATGCTCAGCTCTACTACAGACAGACAGTATGTTAAGGACACATGCTCAGCTCTACTACAGACAGACAGTATGTTAAGGACACATGCTCAGCTCTACTACAGACAGACAGTATGTTAAGGACACATGCTCAACTCTACTACAGACAGACAGTATGTTAAGGACACATGCTCAGCTCTACTACAGACAGACAGTATGTTAAGGACACATGCTCAGCTCTACTACAGACAGACAGTATGTTAAGGACACATGCTCAGCTCTACTACAGACAGACAGTATGTTAAGGACACATGCTCAGCTCTACTACAGACAGACAGTATGTTAAGGACACATGCTCAGCTCTACTACAGACAGACAGTATGTTAAGGACACATGCTCAGCTCTACTACAGACAGACAGTATGTTAAGGACACATGCTCAGCTCTACTACAGACAGACAGTATGTTAAGGACACATGCTCAGCTCTACTACAGACAGACAGTATGTTAAGGACACATGCTCAGCTCTACTACAGACAGACAGTATGTTAAGGACACATGCTCAGCTCTACTACAGACAGACAGTATGTTAAGGACACATGCTCAACTCTACTACAGACAGACAGTATGTTAAGGACACATGCTCAACTCTACTACAGACAGACAGTATGTTAAGGACACATGCTCAGCTCTACTACAGACAGACAGTATGTTAAGGACACATGCTCAGCTCTACTACAGACAGACAGTATGTTAAGGACACATGCTCAACTCTACTACAGACAGACAGTATGTTAAGGGACACATGCTCAGCTCTACTACAGACAGACAGTATGTTAAGGACACATGCTCAGCTCTACTACAGACAGACAGTATGTTAAGGACACATGCTCAACTCTACTACAGACAGACAGTATGTTAAGGACACATGCTCAACTCTACTACAGACAGACAGTATGTTAAGGACACATGCTCAACTCTACTACAGACAGACAGTATGTTAAGGACACATGCTCAGCTCTACTACAGACAGACAGTATGTTAAGGACACATGCTCAACTCTACTACAGACAGACAGTATGTTAAGGACACATGCTCAGCTCTACTACAGACAGACAGTATGTTAAGGACACATGCTCAGCTCTACTACAGACAGACAGTATGTTAAGGACACATGCTCAACTCTACTACAGACAGACAGTATGTTAAGGACACATGCTCAGCTCTACTACAGACAGACAGTATGTTAAGGACACATGCTCAGCTCTACTACAGACAGACAGTATGTTAAGGACACATGCTCAGCTCTACTACAGACAGACAGTATGTTAAGGACACATGCTCAGCTCTACTACAGACAGACAGTATGTTAAGGACACATGCTCAGCTCTACTACAGACAGACAGTATGTTGGGACACATGCTCAACTCTACTACAGACAGACAGTATGTTAAGGACACATGCTCAGCTCTACTACAGACAGACAGTATGTTAAGGACACATGCTCAGCTCTACTACAGACAGACAGTATGTTAAGGACACATGCTCAACTCTACTACAGACAGACAGTATGTTAAGGACACATGCTCAACTCTACTACAGACAGACAGTATGTTAAGGACACATGCTCAACTCTACTACAGACAGACAGTATGTTAAGGACACATGCTCAGCTCTACTACAGACAGACAGTATGTTAAGGACACATGCTCAGCTCTACTACAGACAGACAGTATGTTAAGGACACATGCTCAGCTCTACTACAGACAGACAGTATGTTAAGGACACATGCTCAGCTCTACTACAGACAGACAGTATGTTAAGGACACATGCTCAGCTCTACTACAGACAGACAGTATGTTAAGGACACATGCTCAACTCTACTACAGACAGACAGTATGTTAAGGACACATGCTCAACTCTACTACAGACAGACAGTATGTTAAGGACACATGCTCAGCTCTACTACAGACAGACAGTATGTTAAGGACACATGCTCAGCTCTACTACAGACAGACAGTATGTTAAGGACACATGCTCAACTCTACTACAGACAGACAGTATGTTAAGGACACATGCTCAACTCTACTACAGACAGACAGTATGTTAAGGACACATGCTCAACTCTACTACAGACAGACAGTATGTTAAGGACACATGCTCAGCTCTACTACAGACAGACAGTATGTTAAGGACACATGCTCAACTCTACTACAGACAGACAGTATGTTAAGGACACATGCTCAGCTCTACTACAGACAGACAGTATGTTAAGGACACATGCTCAGCTCTACTACAGACAGACAGTATGTTAAGGACACATGCTCAACTCTACTACAGACAGACAGTATGTTAAGGACACATGCTCAGCTCTACTACAGACAGACAGTATGTTAAGGACACATGCTCAGCTCTACTACAGACAGACAGTATGTTAAGGACACATGCTCAGCTCTACTACAGACAGACAGTATGTTAAGGACACATGCTCAACTCTACTACAGACAGACAGTATGTTAAGGACACATGCTCAACTCTACTACAGACAGACAGTATGTTAAGGACACATGCTCAGCTCTACTACAGACAGACAGTATGTTAAGGACACATGCTCAGCTCTACTACAGACAGACAGTATGTTAAGGACACATGCTCAGCTCTACTACAGACAGACAGTATGTTAAGGACACATGCTCAACTCTACTACAGACAGACAGTATGTTAAGGACACATGCTCAGCTCTACTACAGACAGACAGTATGTTAAGGACACATGCTCAGACTCTACTACAGACAGACAGTATGTTAAGGACACATGCTCAACTCTACTACAGACAGACAGTATGTTAAGGACACATGCTCAACTCTACTACAGACAGACAGTATGTTAAGGACACATGCTCAACTCTACTACAGACAGACAGTATGTTAAGGACACATGCTCAGCTCTACTACAGACAGACAGTATGTTAAGGACACATGCTCAGCTCTACTACAGACAGACAGTATGTTAAGGACACATGCTCAGCTCTACTACAGACAGACAGTATGTTAAGGACACATGCTCAGCTCTACTACAGACAGACAGTATGTTAAGGACACATGCTCAGCTCTACTACAGACAGACAGTATGTTAAGGACACATGCTCAGCTCTACTACAGACAGACAGTATGTTAAGGACACATGCTCAGCTCTACTACAGACAGACAGTATGTTAAGGACACATGCTCAGCTCTACTACAGACAGACAGTATGTTAAGGACACATGCTCAGCTCTACTACAGACAGACAGTATGTTAAGGACACATGCTCAGCTCTACTACAGACAGACAGTATGTTAAGGACACATGCTCAGCTCTACTACAGACAGACAGTATGTTAAGGACACATGCTCAACTCTACTACAGACAGACAGTATGTTAAGGACACATGCTCAGCTCTACTACAGACAGACAGTATGTTAAGGACACATGCTCAGCTCTACTACAGACAGACAGTATGTTAAGGACACATGCTCAGCTCTACTACAGACAGACAGTATGTTAAGGACACATGCTCAACTCTACTACAGACAGACAGTATGTTAAGGACACATGCTCAACTCTACTACAGACAGACAGTATGTTAAGGACACATGCTCAGCTCTACTACAGACAGACAGTATGTTAAGGACACATGCTCAGCTCTACTACAGACAGACAGTATGTTAAGGACACATGCTCAACTCTACTACAGACAGACAGTATGTTAAGGACACATGCTAAACTCTACTACAGACAGACAGTATGTTAAGGACACATGCTCAGCTCTACGACAGACAGACAGTATGTTAAGGACACATGCTCAGCTCTACTACAGACAGACAGTATGTTAAGGACACATGCTGAACTCTACTACAGACAGACAGTATGTTAAGGACACATGCTCAGCTCTACTACAGACAGACAGTATGTTAAGGACACATGCTCAACTCTACGACAGACAGACAGTATGTTAAGGACACATGCTCAGCTCTACTACAGACAGACAGTTAGTTAAGGACACATGCTCAACTCTACTACAGACAGACAGTATGTTAAGGACACATGCTCAGCTCTACTACAGACAGACAGTATGTTAAGGACACATGCTCAACTCTACTACAGACAGACAGTATGTTAAGGACACATGCTCAGCTCTACTACAGACAGACAGTATGTTAAGGACACATGCTAAACTCTACTACAGACAGACAATATGTTAAGGACACATGCTCAGCTCTACTACAGACAGACAGTATGTTAAGGACACATGCTCAGCTCTACTACAGACAGACAGTATGTTAAGGACACATGCTCAACTCTACTACAGACAGACAGTATGTTAAGGACACATGCTAAACTCTACTACACACAGACAGTATGTTAAGGACACATGCTCAGCTCTACGACAGACAGACAGTATGTTAAGGACACATGCTCAGCTCTACTACAGACAGACAGTATGTTAAGGACACATGCTGAACTCTACTACAGACAGACAGTATGTTAAGGACACATGCTCAGCTCTACTACAGACAGACAGTATGTTAAGGACACATGCTCAACTCTACGACAGACAGACAGTATGTTAAGGACACATGCTCAGCTCTACTACAGACAGACAGTATGTTAAGGACACATGCTCAACTCTACTACAGACAGACAATATGTTAAGGACACATGCTCAACTCTACTACAGACAGACAGTATGTTAAGGACACATGCTCAGCCTCTACTACAGACAGACAGTATGTTAAGGACACATGCTCAACTCTACTACAGACAGACAGTATGTTAAGGACACATGCTCAGCTCTACTACAGACAGACAGTATGTTAAGGACACATGCTCAGCTCTACTACAGACAGACAGTATGTTAAGGACACATGCTCAGCTCTACTACAGACAGACAGTATGTTAAGGACACATGCTCAGCTCTACTACAGACAGACAGTATGTTAAGGACACATGCTCAGCTCTACTACAGACAGACAGTATGTTAAGGACACATGCTCAACTCTACTACAGACAGACAGTATGTTAAGGACACATGCTCAACTCTACTACAGACAGACAGTATGTTAAGGACACATGCTCAACTCTACTACAGACAGACAGTATGTTAAGGACACATGCTCAGCTCTACTACACACAGACAGTATGTTAAGGACACATGCTCAAATCTACTACAGACAGACAGTATGTTAAGGACACATGCTCAACTCTACTACAGACAGACAGTATGTTAAGGACACATGCTCAGCTCTACTACAGACAGACAGTATGTTAAGGACACATGCTCAGCTCTACTACAGACAGACAGTATGTTAAGGACACATGCTCAGCTCTACTACAGACAGACAGTATGTTAAGGACACATGCTCAGCTCTACTACAGACAGAAAGTATGTTAAGGACACATGCTCAACTCTACTACAGACAGACAGTATGTTAAGGACACATGCTCAGCTCTACTACAGACAGACAGTATGTTAAGGACACATGCTCAGCTCTACTACAGACAGACAGTATGTTAAGGACACATTTGACAAAGTATTTTTATCCTTCTTTATTTTCTGTTGCCTAGACTGTTGGAAAAACATTCCAGGTGAAGCTGGTTGAGAGAATACCAAGAGTGTGCAAAGCTGTCATCAAGGCAAAGGGTGGCTATTTGAAGAATCTCAAATATAAAATATATTTTGATTTGTTCAACACTTTTTTGGTTACTACATGATTCCATATGTGTTATTTCATAGTTTTGGAAATTCTGTAAGAGTTATGTGGAGGCCAATTAGATGGTGGTCCGATCTCATTCTGTCTCCAATCATTAGCAAGGTGCTGGAGGGGATGGCTGCCGTTTTATGGACTGTTAACCAACCGTGCTATGTATATATATATTTTCATTGTTTGTAACTTATTTTGTACATAATGTTGCTGCTACCGTCTCTTATGACCGAAAAGAGCTTCTGGACATCAGAACAGCGATTACTCACCTTGAACTGGACAAATAATTTTTCTTTAATGAGTCAGACGAGAGGGATTTGCTCCAGACACCCGACAGGGCCCCCATCCCCGGCATTCGCAGTAGAAAGAAAAGGAGATATCGCGGAAGGAGATCGAGGTGCTTGGTAAGGAGCTGGCGACGAGTGGCTAATCTGCCTTTGCCATCGATACTATTGGCCAAATTACTTGATAATAAAGTGGATGAACTAGAAGCATGTATATCCTACCAACGGGACATTAAAAACTGTAATATCATATGTTTCACCGAGTCGTGGCTGAACGAAGACATGAATAACATACAGCTGGTGGGTTATACACTGTATCGGCAGGATAGAACAGAATCCTCTGGTAAGATGAGGAGTGGCGGTCTATGTATATTTGTAAACAACAGCTGGTGCATGATATCTAAGGAAGTCTCGAGGTTTTGCTCGCCTGAGGTAGAGTATCTCATGATAAGCTGTAGACCACACTATCTACAGAGAGAGTTTTCATCTATATTCTTCGTAGCTGTCTATTTACCACCACAAACCGATGCTGGCACTAAGACCAAACTCAATGAACTGTATATGGCCACAAGCAAATAGGAAAACGCTCATCCAGAGGCGGCGCTCCTAGTGGCCGGGGACTTTAATGCAGGGAAACTTAAATCCGTTTTACCTAATTTCTACCAGCATGTTAAATGTGCAACCAGAGGGGAAAAAAACTCTAGACCACCTTTACTCCACACACGGAGACACATACAAAGCTCTCCCTCGCCCTCCATTTGGCAAATCTGACCATAATTATAACCTCCTGATTCCTGCTTACATGCAAAAACTAAAGCAGGAAGGAGCAGGACTCTAACCCGGACGCTTATAAGAAATCCCGCTATGCCCTCCGACGAACCATCAAACAGGCAAAGCATAAATACAGGACTAAGATCGAATTGAATTACACCGGTTCCGACGCTCGTCAGATGTGGCAGGGCTTGCAAACTATTACAGACGACAAAGGGAAGCACAGCCGCGAGCTGCCCAGTGACACGAGCCTACCAGACAAGCTAAATTACTTCTATGCTCGCTTCGAGGCAAGTAACACTGAAACATGCATGAGAGCATCAGCTGTCCTGGACGATTGTGTGATCACGCTCTCCGTAGCCGATGTGAGTAAGACCTTTAAACAGGTCAACATTCACGTCTGTAGCCACGAAGTGCTTTGAAAGGCTGGTCATGGCTCACATCAACACCATTATCCCATAAACCCTAGACCCACTCCAATTTACATACCACCCCAAAAGATCCACGGATGACATAATCTCTATTGTGCTCCACACTGCCCTTTCACACCTGGACAAAAAGAACACCTATGTGAGAATGCTATTCATTGACTACAGCTCAGCGTTCAACATCATAGTGCCCTCAAAGCTCATCACTAAGCTCAGGATCCTGGGACTAAACACCTCCCTCTGCAACTGGATCCTGGACTTCCTGACGGGCCGCCCCCAGGTGGTAAGGGTAGGTAACAACACATCCGCCACGCTGATCCTCAACACGGGGGCCCCTCAGGGGTGCGTGCTCAGTCCCCTCCTGTACTCTCTGTTCACTCATGACTGCATTGCCAGGCACAACTCCAACACCATCATTAAGTTTGCCGATGACACAACAGTGGTAGGCCTGATCACCGACAATGACGATACAGCCTATAGGGAGGAGGTCAGAGACCTGGCCGTGTGTTGCCAGGACAACAAACTCTCCCTCAATGTGATCAAGACAAAGAGATGATTGTGGACTACAGGAAAAAGAAGAGGACTGAGCACGCCCCCATTCTCATCGACGGGGCTGTAGTGGAGCAGGTTGAGAGCTTCAAGTTCCTTGGTGTCCACATCACCAACAAACTAACATGGTCCAAGCACACCAAGACAGTTGTGAAGAGGGCATGACAAAACCTATTCCCCCTAAGGAAACTGAAAAGATTTGGCATTGGTCCTCAGATCCTCAAAAGGTTCTACAGCTGCACCATCGAGAGCATCCTGACTGGTTGCATCACTGCCTGGTATGGCAACTGCTCGGCCTCCGACCGCAAGGCACTACAGAGGGTAGTGCGTACGGCCCAGTACATCACTGGGGCCAAGCTTCCTGCATTCCAGGACCTCTATACCAGGCGGTGTCAGAGGAAGGCCCTAAAAATTGTCAAAGACTCCTGCCACCCTAGTCATAGACTGTTCTCTCTGCTACTGCACGGCAAGCAGTACCGGAGCGCCAAGTCTAGGTCCAAGAGGCTTCTAAACAATTTCTACCCCCAAGCCAGAAGACTCCTGAACATCTAATCAAAGAAAAAGCCATATCTCAGACTGCCCATCTTAATATTTTATTTTCATTGGCCAGTCTGAGATATGGCTTTTTCTTTGCAACTCTGCCTAGAAGGTCAGCATCCCGGAGTCGCCTCTTCACTGTTGACGTTGAGACTGGCGTTTTTCAGGCACTATATAATGAAGCTGCCAGCTGAGGACCTGTGAGGCGTCTGTTTCTCAAACTAGACACTCTAATGTATTTGTCCTCTTGCTCAGTTGTGCACCAGGGCCTCCCACTCCTCTTTCTATTCTGGTTAGAGCCAGTTTGCGCTGTTCTGTGAAGGGAGTAGTACTCAGCGTTGTACGAGATCTTCAGTTTCTTGGCAATTTCTCGCATGGAATAGCCTTAATTTCTCAGAACAAGAATAGACTGACGAGTTTCAGAACAAAGTTCTTTGTTTCGGGCCATTTAGATCCTCTAATGGAACCCACAATTGCTGATGCTCCAGATACACAACTAGTCTCAAGGCCAGCTTTATTGCTTCTTTAATCAGCACAACAGTTTTCAGCTGTGCTGACATAATTGCAAAATGTTTTTCTAATTATCAATTATCCATTAAAATGATAAACTTGAATTAGCAAACACAACGTGAAATTGGAACACAGAACTGATGGTTGCTGATAATGGGCCTCTGTATGCCTATCTAGATATTCTATTAAAAATCAGACGTTTCCAGCTACAATAGATATTTACAACATTAACAATGTCTACACTGTATTTCTGATCAATTTGATGTTATTTTAATGGACAAACAAATTGCTTTTCTTTCGAAAGAAATGAAAATTCTAAGTGACCCCAAACTTTTACCTCAATTACCTCGACTAACCGGTGCCCCCGCACATTGACTCAATACCGGTACCCCCTGTATATAGCCTCGCTACTGTTATTTTACTGCTGCTCTTTAATTATTTGTTACTTTTATTTAGTATTATTTTATATTGTATTTTTGTGTGTGATTTATTTAGGTATTCTTTCTTAAAACTGCATTGTTGGTTAAGGGCTTGTAAGTAACATCCACAGTAACAGTTTAATTTTTATTAACAGTAAGCATTTCACTGTGTTGTATTCAGCGCATATGACAAATAAATATGTATGATTTGATTTGATCAATACTTTTAAAACTTTTGGTGCCAGTAAGCATGAGACCAAGAAGTAGTCAAGACGACTAGCTTGATTAAGCCGACTCCATGTATATCTCACTGGGTCAGAGATTTTCAGCCTTCATATATCCACTAGTTCCAATATATCCATAATATTTGTGATCTCCTTAGGTGCATGAGGGTGATAGTTTGTAGTGTGATTTCTTTGAACATCCATTGAGGTACTTAAAACCATATTATAATCTCCCACCATAATAATAGAGTCATTAAAACTCATTTTTTAACCACTCCACAAATGTCTTGTTAACAAACTATAGATTTGGCAAGTCGGTTAGGACATCTACTTTGTGCATGACACAAGTAATTTTTCCAACAATTGTTTACAGACAGATTATTTCACTTATTGTTCACTGTATCACAATTCCAGTGGGTCAGAAGTTTACATACACTGAGTTGACTGTGCCTTTAAACAGCTTGGTAAATTCCAGAAATGATGTCATGGCTTTAGAACCTTCTGATAGGCTAATTGACATCATTTGAGTCAATTGGAGGTGTACCTGTGGATGTATTTCAAGGCCTACCTTCAAACTCAGTGCCTCTTTGCTTGACATCATGGGAAAATCAAAAGAAATCAGCCAAAAAAATTGTAGACCTCCACAAGTCTTGTGTCATCCATGGGAGCAATTTCCAAACGGCTGAAGTTACCACGTTCATCTGTACAAATAATAGTACGCAAGTATAAACACCAAGGAAGGAGACTAGAAATTAACGTACTTTGGTGCGAAAAGTGCAAATCAATCCCAGAAGAACAGCAAAGGACCTTGTGAAGATGCTGGAGGAAACAGGTACAAAAATATCTATATCCACAGTCAAACGAGTCCTATATCGACATAACCTGAAAGGCCGCTCAGCAAGGAAGAAGCCACTGCTCCAAAACTGCCATAAAAAAGCCAGACAACAGTTTGCAACTGCACATGGGGACAAAGATCGTACTTTTTGGAGAAATGTCCTCTGGTCTGATGAAACAAAAATAGAACTGTTTGGCCATAATGACCATCGTTATGTTTGGAGGAAAAATGTGGTTCCTTGCAAGCCGAAGAACACCATCCCAACCGTGAAGCACGTGGGTAGCAGCATCATGCTGTGGGGGTGCTTTGCTGCAGGAGGGACTGGTGCACTTCACAAAATAGATGGCATCATGAGGAAGGAAAATGATGTGGATATATTTAAGCAACATCTCAAGACATCAGTCAGGAAGTTTGGTCGCAAATGGGTCTTCCAAATGGACAATGACCCCAAGCATGCTTCCAAAGTTGTGGCAAAATGGCTTAAGGACAACAAAGTCAAGGTATTGGAGTGACCATCACAAAGCCCTGACCTCAATCATATAGAACATTTGTGGGCAGAACTGAAAAAATGTGTGCGAGCAAGGAGGCCTACAAACCTGACTCAATTACACCAGCTCTGTCAGGAGGAATGGGCCAAAACTTATTGTGGGAAGCTTGTGGAAGGCTACCCGAAATGTTTGACCCAAGTTAAACAATTTAAAGGCAATGCTACCAAATACTAATTGAGTGTAAGTAAAGTTCTGACCCACTGGGAATGTGATGAAAGAAATAAAAGCTGAAATAAATCATTCTCTCTACTATCATTCTGACATTTCACATTCTTAAAATAAAGTGGTGATCCTAACTGACCTAAGACAGGGAATTTTTACTAGGATTAAATGTCAGGAATTGTGTAAACTGAGTTTAAATGTATTGGGCTAAGGTGTATGTAATCTTCCGACTTCATATATTTTCAAAGAAGTGTGGATCATCATTATTTGGCCGATATAGATTAATTTGCCAGATCTGTTTTTGGTCCAATAGCATATTTAAATGGATCCATCTTCCTTGAGGATCTGTTTGCACAGTTTGCACAATCGGATCAAAATTGTTGTTAATTAATAATCACAATAAAATAACAATAAACCCTTTTGAGTTTCTTTGCCGGTGACAAAAAATATATCCCAGTCCTTTTTCCACCCAACCTCGTCTATATTTGTGGTGAGTTTACTGTAAACAATAGATATTATATTCTTTCTCTTTTAGCCAGGTAAAAATGTATCTTCAATTTTTTTATTTATCTGCTAAGCCATTACAATTGTAACTTTCCCCACTTACCATAATGATACACAAGTTTCAATTATACTTACCACAACCAATGTTTGTAAACACCATCAAAAAGCACCATGATGATTAAGTGTCCATATAGCTGTAGAAGAATAGCTGCAACTGTGGAAACCTCCAATTGTCCTAATAATCCCACCCACTAAATCCTCCCCCCATATCTAGCTCTATTGTCACGCCCTGACGTATGGAACTCTTGTTTGTTGAGTCAGGGTGTGGAAATCTATGTGATGTATATCTATGTTTGGTATCTAGGTTGGGTGTTTCTATGTTTGGCCGGGTGTGATTCCCAATCAGAGGCAGCTGTCGCTCGTTGTCTCTGATTGGGGATCATACTTAAGTAGCCTGTTTGCCTACCATAGTTGTGGGATATTGTTCTGTGTTAGGCTCGTATGTGTTTAGCCTGAGGACTTCACGTTACCTTGTTTCTTGTTTTGTTTATTGAGTTAAATAAACATGTACGCTTTTCACGCTGCACCTTGGTCTGACCCGTCTCTCAACGTTCGTGACAGACCGTCAGACTATCTCCCCTGACTCATGACGTACCTTTGCGTCCTAAGGCAAACCCTTGGCCGCCAATTGGCGTAGGCCAGAGGGAAATATGGGCAGTCCCATGATAACATCATTCAATACTGCCACCCTTCACTCACACATTCAAAGCCCCATTGGTCTATTGCCTATCTATGAGGGTGAATTTTTAGGAGAACTAACCAAATAACATGGAAAACAGACAGAAAAAAATATGTAATAACAATAATAGATCATATTAATAGAAATAATAACAGCACAATATTATAGATTCATGCTCATATTAAGAAAGCAAGGCTATTAGCATGTCAGACCAGCCTGCTCAGTTCATTGGATCTGACTGGCTGTAAGCATCAGACCAGCCTGCTCAGTTCATTGGATCTGATTGGCTATTAGCATCAGACCAGCCTGCTCAGTTCATTGGATCTGATTGGCTGTAAGCATGTCAGACCAGCCTGCTCAGTTCATTGGATCTGATTGGCTGTTAGCATGTCAGACCAGCCTGCTCAGTTCATTGGATCTGATTGTTAGAAAAAATGAAGAGAAAAATACCTATAAATAAATACCTATAAATAAATACCTATAAATATATCCAGACCAGTTATTTATGTCCATTACTTCACGCTGCCTATCAGCAGAGAGACATATTTAATGTAGTCCTCATTATATCCTGTTCTATTCCTATCAGCAGAGAGACATGTAGTCCTCATTATATCCTGTTCTATTCCTATCAGCAGAGAGACATGTAGTCCTCATTATATCCTGTTCTATTCCTATCAGCAGAGAGACATGTAGTCCTCATTATATCCTGTTATATTCCTATCAGCAGAGAACATGTAGTCCTCATTATATCCTGTTATATTCCTATCAGCAGAGAGACATATAGTCCTCATTATATCCTGTTCTATTCCTATCAGCAGAGAGACATGTAGTCCTCATTATATCCTGTTCTATTCCTATCAGCAGAGAGACATGTAGTCCTCATTATATCCTGTTCTATTCCTATCAGCAGAGAGACATGTAGTCCTCATTATATCCTGTTATATTCCTATCAGCAGAGAGACATGTAGTCCTCATTATATCCTGTTATTTTCCTATCAGCAGAGAGACATGTAGTCCTCATTATATCCTGTTCTATTCCTATCAGCAGAGAGACATGTAGTCCTCATTATATCCTGTTCTATTCCTATCAGCAGAGAGACATGTAGTCCTCATTATATCCTGTTCTATTCCTATCAGCAGAGAGACATGTAGTCCTCATTATATCCTGTTCTATTCCTATCAGCAGAGAGACATGTAGTCCTCATTATATCCTGTTCTATTCCTATCAGCAGAGAGACATGTAGTCCTCATTATATCCTGTTCTATTCCTATCAGCAGAGAGACATGTAGTCCTCATTATATCCTGTTCTATTCCTATCAGCAGAGAGACATGTAGTCCTCATTATATCCTGTTCTATTCCTATCAGCAGAGAGACATGTAGTCCTCATTATATCCTGTTCTATTCCTATCAGCAGAGAGACATGTAGTCCTCATTATATCCTGTTCTATTCCTATCAGCAGAGATTCATGTAGTCCTCATTATATCCTGTTCTATTCCTATCAGCAGAGAGACATATAGTCCTCATTATATCCTGTTCTATTCCTATCAGCAGAGAGACATGTAGTCCTCATTATATCCTGTTCTATTCCTATCAGCAGAGAGACATGTAGTCCTCATTATATCCTGTTCTATTCCTATCAGCAGAGAGACATGTAGTCCTCATTATATCCTGTTCTATTCCTATCAGCAGAGATACATGTAGTCCTCATTATATCCTGTTCTATTCCTATCAGCAGAGAGACATGTAGTCCTCATTATATCCTGTTCTATTCCTATCAGCAGAGATACATGTAGTCCTCATTATATCCTGTTCTATTCCTATCAGCAGAGAGACATGTAGTCCTCATTATACCCTGTTCTATTCCTATCAGCAAAAAAAGGAAAAAGGACGATATATTTTAACAGCAGCTAATGACTGCCAGTAAATATTTTTTCTTACGCATCACACTACCCATGAAGGGATACAGTACATCAGTTTAACTTCCAATCGATCCTGACACAGCCATGTCACAATAGCAAAGAAGTCAAGCAGTTCTGACCATCTAGAGTGAGTAAACGTGTAAAGCCAACCCTCTCTCCACCCACACACAGGGTAGTTGCTCTATCACAGGCTGTTTTACACACAGTCCTATATCATTAGGATCAAGATGATAAAAGGTAGCGTATTTAGCTAATGTAAAAATTGAATATACTTCTCGCTATAGAGAAGTGCTTCCATGAGCCAGTTATTGTGTTGGCTGTACCATTAACTTGAATCAGTTTAACCCCAGTGTTAACCAGCCAGCCGCACACTAATACAGACAACAACTGATGCTTCTTGACAGTGTGATGAAGTGCATTTTCTTAGTCCAAGTAAAGTGACACAGGATGGTCATAATGCTTCATGACAGTGTCATAGAGTGTATTTTATGCAAGTTATTTAAAATATGATTGAAAAAAAAATAACATGACTAAAGAATTCATTACAACAACAACAAAGGACTTAAAAAACTTATTGGCAGGGTAAAAACACATTTGAGTAAATTACACTCTTATATAAGTGTCGTAACCAGCCATAAAATAACGCAATATATATCACAACAGGTGTAAAGACATGGGTTATGACAGTGTTATGATCATATTATGACAGGTTATGACAAGTTATGTCAGCTGTTATGACATATTATGACATGGTTATGACCGTGTCATAACGTGTTATGGGACTTTGTGTCAAGTAAAGGGTTACCAAATTTTCTTCTGCTTGCGACCATTTTCTTCAGTGATATGACAGACGTTCCCCTCTCGTTGAAGCTCCGGCCCATGATAGCTACTATGTAGAAGGTAAAGAAGAGGACTTACAGATAAAGAAATTATCCCCTATGGGCCCTGATCAAAAGAAGTGCACTATGTAGTGAATAGGGTACCATTTGGGATGCAGGCTCAGTCACATTTCAAAAGAGGGGCTGTTGCTGAGAGACAGATTAAAAGCAGCAGTGAAGCAGTGCCACACACACACACACAAACACACACACAAACACACAAACACAAACACACACACACACACACACACACACAGCGCGGCCACCAGAGAGAGGAAGGGGGTTGTTCCGTTAGAGCTTGTTCCTATCTGATGCCGTAGAAGCCTTAGGCTTGCGATAAAGAATATGTTTCCTTCCCTGTCACTCTGATTAGTAGAACATGTTTCCTTCCCCGTCACTCTGATTAGTAGAATATGTTTCCTTCCCCATCACTCTGACCAGTAGAATATGTTTCCTTCCCCGTCACTCTGATTAGTAGAATATGTTTCCTTCCCCATCACTCTGACCAGTAGAATATGTTTCCTTCCCTGTCACTCTGATTAGTAGAATATGTTTCCTTCCCCGTCACTCTGATTAGTAGAATATGTTTCCTTCCCCATCACTCTGACCAGTAGAATATGTTTCCTTCCCTGTCACTCTGATTAGTAGAATATGTTTCCTTCCCCGTCACTCTGATTAGTAGAATATGTTTCCTTCCCCGTCACTCTGATTAGTAGAATATGTTTCCTTCCCCATCACTCTGACCAGTAGAACATGTTTCCTTCCCCGTCACTCTGATTAGTAGAATATGTTTCCTTCCCCATCACTCTGATTAGTAGAATATGTTTCCTTCCCCATCACTCTGATTAGTAGAACATGTTTCCTTCCCCATCACTCTGATTAGTAGAATATGTTTCCTTCCCCATCACTCTGACCAGTAGAACATGTTTCCTTCCCCGTCACTCTGATTAGTAGAATATGTTTCCTTCCCCATCACTCTGATTAGTAGAATATGTTTCCTTCCCCATCACTCTGACCAGTAGAATATGTTTCCTTCCCCATCACTCTGACCAGTAGAATATGTTTCCTTCCCCATCACTCTGATTAGTAGAATATGTTTCCTTCCCCATCACTCTGATTAGTAGAACATGTTTCCTTCCCCATCACTCTGATTAGTAGAATATGTTTCCTTCCCCATCACTCTGACCAGTAGAACATGTTTCCTTCCCCGTCACTCTGATTAGTAGAATATGTTTCCTTCCCCATCACTCTGATTAGTAGAATATGTTTCCTTCCCCATCACTCTGACCAGTAGAATATGTTTCCTTCCCCATCACTCTGACCAGTAGAATATGTTTCCTTACCCATCACTCTGATTAGTAGAATATGTTTCCTTCCCCATCACTCTGATTAGTAGAACATGTTTCCTTCCCCATCACTCTGATTAGTAGAATATGTTTCCTTCCCCGTCACTCTGATTAGTAGAACATGTTTCCTTCCCCGTCACTCTGATTAGTAGAATATGTTTCCTTCCCTGTCACTCTGATTAGTAGAATATGTTTCCTTCCCCATCACTCTGACCAGTAGAACATGTTTCCTTCCCCGTCACTCTGATTAGTAGAATATGTTTCCTTCCCCATCACTCTGACCAGTAGAATATGTTTCCTTCCCTGTCACTCTGATTAGTAGAATATGTTTCCTTCCCCGTCACTCTGATTAGTAGAATATGTTTCCTTCCCCATCACTCTGATTAGTAGAATATGTTTCCTTCCCCATCACTCTGACCAGTAGAACATGTTTCCTTCCCCATCACTCTGATTAGTAGAACATGTGTCCTTCCCCATCACTCTGATTAGTAGAACATGTTTCCTTCCCCATCACTCTGATTAGTAGAATATGTTTCCTTCCCCATCACTCTGATTAGTAGAATATGTTTCCTTCCCCATCACTCTGACCAGTAGAACATGTTTCCATTCCCATCATTCTGACTAGTAGATATAAGAGGCTGAAGTTCCAACTGCCATCCAATAGAGGGAAGTACAATCTCTAGTACAGTTAGACATCTCCAAATCCTCTTCCATGGCATCCATCATTGTCCACACTTTAATAATAAATTGAACGACACATCACTAATTATGCTGCAGATGCAACTGGTAATATGAATTTGTAATTAAAATCAATACATGAATAAAGTAGATGAGTTGGAAATGAGCCCGCTGACATCTGTTTTCTCAACTCTAATTGGTCTATTTAAATAAACATAATGAGGATCCTAGGTGTTCTTAGCAGAGTTTTCATGCAGATAACTGTTTTTGGAAGACAAGCATACAAAAGGAATTATTTACTTTTTTGGGGGGGGGGACAAATGCATGGGCTTTGTAGTAGTAGGAGGTTTATGGCAGGACTGAGGTCAAATGAATGTATTATTATTTATTATGAAAAATATTGAATGTCCATCTGTAAGAGGAATGTCCATCTGTAAGAGGAAGGTCCATCTGTAAGAGGAATGTCCATCTGTAAGAGGAATGTCCATCTGTAAGAGGAATGTCCATCTGTAAGAGGAATGTCCATCTGTAAGAGGAATGTCCATCTGTAAGAGGAATGTCCATCTGTAAGAGGAATGTCCATATGTAAGAGGAATGTCCATCAGTAAGAGGAATGTCCATCTGTAAGAGGAATGTCCATCTGTTAGAGGAATGTCCATCTCTAAGTGGAATGTCCATCTGTAAGAGGAATGTCCATCTGTAAGAGGAATGTCCATCTGTTAGAGGAATGTCCATCTCTAAGTGGAATGTCCATCTGTAAGAGGAATGTCCATCTGTAAGAGGAATGTCCATCTGTAAGAGGAATGTCCATATGTAAGAGGAATGTCCATCTGTAAGAGGAATGTCCATCTGTAATAGGAATGTCAATCTGTAAGAGGAATGTCCATCTGTTAGATGAATGTCCATCTGTAAGAGGAATGTCCATCTGTTAGATGAATGTCCATCTGTAAGAGGAACGTCCATCTGTAAGAGGAATGTCCATCTGTAAGAGGAATGTCCATCTGTAAGAGGAATGTCCATCTGTAAGAGGAATGTCCATCTGTAAGAGGAATGTCCATCTGTAAGAGGAATGTCCATCTGTTAGAGGAATGTCCATCTCTAAGTGGAATGTCCATCTGTAAGAGGAATGTCCATCTGTTAGAGGAATGTCCATCTGTAAGAGGAATGTCCATCTGTAAGAGGAATGTCCATCTGTAAGAGGAATGTCCATATGTAAGAGGAATGTCCATCAGTAAGAGGAATGTCCATCTGTAAGAGGAATGTCCATCTGTTAGAGGAATGTCCATCTCTAAGTGGAATGTCCATCTGTAAGAGGAATGTCCATCTGTAAGAGGAATGTCCATCTGTTAGAGGAATGTCCATCTCTAAGTGGAATGTCCATCTGTAAGAGGAATGTCCATCTGTAAGAGGAATGTCCATATGTAAGAGGAATGTCCATCTGTAAGAGGAACGTCCATCTGTTAGAGGAACGTCCATCTGTTAGAGGAATGTCCATCTGTAAGAGGAATGTCCATCTGTAAGAGGAATGTCCATCTGTAAGAGGAATGTCCATCTGTTAGAGGAATGTCCATCTGTAAGAGGAATGTCCATCTGTTAGAGGAATGTCCATCTGTAAGAGGAACGTCCATCTGTAAGAGGAATGTCCATCTGTTAGAGGAATGTACATCTGTTAGAGGAATGTCAATATGTTAGAGGAATGTCCATCTGTAAGAGGAACGTCCATCTGTTAGAGGAACGTCCATCTGTTAGAGGAATGTCCATCTGTAAGAGGAATGTCCATCTGTAAGAGGAATGTCCATCTGTAAGAGGAATGTCCATCTGTTAGAGGAATGTCCATCTGTATGAGGAATGTCCATATGTAAGAGGAATGTCCATCTGTTAGAGGAATGTCCATCTGTTAGAGGAACGTCCATCTGTAAGAGGAATGTCCATCTGTATGAGTTCTCTTCCTTTTGTTATCTCCATCATAAGTCAATAGTCTCAGACGTACCTGAACACTTTACTACCACAGATAAATGCTACAGCCATGTCTGTCACTGATATTTACAGCTGACGATGAATTGGTGGCACTCTGGTGACAGGGCACTGCTCTGTTGGTGGTGTTGATTAAGGGTAGGGGAGAGTGGGGTAAGTTGAGCCACCCCTTGTTTCTAGGAAACCATACACAAAATAAATCATGTGACCAAATATTAGGAAGAGGTCATCATTTCATGGTGTCTGCGAAAGAACAAACCACATGGAAAAAGTGGTCAGCAAGTTTGATAATTAATTCAAGTCATATTCATTTATTGTGTATCTAAACCTATTTTTAAGATTGTTTTACACATCAGTTGAGGTCTCTGTAAGCTACAATATGAGGTCCTAAACCTAGCAAGAATGTGCATCCTTGTAGCTGTGTGGGCTAATAAATTCAAAATGTTTGCCTTGGGGTAAGTTGTAGCCAATGGCCACCATACCCCATACAAATGACGATTACATGATTACATTTTGTCAGTTTTATGCAATGTCTCATGCATATGAACTCAAGATAGTGAATCTTTTGAGTTACCGAGTTACCCCATGTATACAAACGTAAAACAAGCATGGGGTCTAGCCCTCCCTGAGGTTATTGAGAGAGCAGACAAGGAAGAGAGAAGGGAACAAGTCCATTGGAGCAGCAGCAAGGGATGAGGAAATTCAAGGTTTACATGTATATCCCTCTGGTGGCCGAGTTGACCTATTTTAAGAAATGCCATTGGTTGGTGGAGAAAAAGTTTAAAGATATTTGATAGGCTGATGAGGAAGTTGTTACAGGAAATAATCCCGGCCACCTGGTGAGGTTAGCATAGGGCTAACGTGTGCCAGGATATCGGACAGGACCAGCTACACTGTAGCGTTCTATCATTTGACACTACGTCAACGCTGATGCTTAAACTTAACCTTTGAACTGAAACTTTTCTAATGTTCGCAAGTACGGCACCCGTGGCGTACGAGCTTGCCAAACATGTAAAAAAAAAAATGCCGACCAGTTTCGTGGGCTTAGTAGCCTAAAATGCAGAGAATTTGCCTACGAATTGGCACATCGAAACATCATCCGTGTCCCAGACAACTGGTCAAGAAATGGAAGGGTAAATGATATTGAACAGGAAGATCTATATCTGAATGTCAAATCAAATCGAAGTTTATTGGTCACGTACACAGATTTGCAGATGTTAATCGCAGGTGCAGCGAAATGCTTGAGTTTGCAGCTCTAAAAGTGCAGTAATACTTAGCGATACAAAACAACAAGTAAATATAAATAAATTAAGAAATATCAGAACGAGCAATGTCAGAGTCCGGAATGTGACAATGATCCCAAACACACCGCCCGGGCAACGAAGGAGTGGCTTCGTAAGAAGCATTTCAAGGTCCTGGAGTGGCCTAGCCAGTCTCCAGATCTCAACCCCATAGAAAATATTTGGAGGGAGTTGAAAGTCTGTGTTGCCCAGCGACAGCCCCAAAACATCACTGCTCTAGAGGAGATCTGCATGGAGGAATGGGCCAAAATACCAGCAACAGTGTGTGAAAACCTTGTGAAGACTTACAGAAAACGTTTGACCTGTGTCATTGCCAACAAAGGGTATATAACAAAGTATTGAGAAACGTTTGTCATTGACCAAATACTTATTTTCCACCATAATTTGCAAATAAATTCCAAAAAAATCCTACAATGTGATTTTCTGGAAAAAAATATTCTCAATTTGTCTGTCATAGTTGACGTGTACCTATGATGAAAATTACAGGCCTCTCTCATCTTTTTAAGTGGGAGAACTTGCAGAATTGGTGGCTGACTAAATACTTTTTTTCCCCACTGTATATGGACATTATGGACAGTATATGAATAGAAAAGGCACGTGCAGCAGTAGTTCTGTAGGATGAGCCATGTTTTTCAGTTTCTCGGTCCCAGCTTCGATGCACCTGTACTGTCTCCGCCTTCTAGATGGTAGCTGGGTGAACAGGCCGTGGCTCGGGTGGCTGAGGTCCTCGATGATCTACTTGACCTTCCTGTGACACCGGGTGCTGTAGATGTCCTTGGAGGGCAGGCAGTGTGCCCCCCGGTGATGCGTTGAGCTGACCGCACCACCCTCTGGAGAGCCCTGCGTTTGCGGACGGTGCACTTGCCGTACCAGGCGGTGATACAGCCCCGACAAGACACTTTCAATGGTGCATCTGTAGAGGTTTGTGAGGGCCTTAGGGGCCAAGACAAATTTCTTCAGTCTCCTGAGGTTGAGAAGGCCATGTTGCACCTTCTTCACCACACTGTCTGTGTGAAGGGACCATTTCAGGTGGTCAGTGATGTGCACGCCGAAGAACTTGAAGCTTTCCACCTTCTCCACTGTGGCCCCGTTGATGTGGATGGGGGCGTGTTCTGCATGCTGTCTCCTGTAGTCAATGATCAGCTCCTTTTGTTTTTGTTGACGTTGAAGGAGAGGTTATTTTAATGGCACCACTCCGCGAGGGCTCTCACCTTCTCTCTGTAGGCTGTCTTGTCATTGTTGGTAATCAGGCCTACTACTGTTGTGCCGTCAGGAAACTTGATGATTGAGTTGGAGGCGTGCTTGGCCACGCAGTCATGGTTGAACGGGGAGTACAGGAGAGGGATGAGCACGTGGTTCTGTGAGGCTCCCATCTTTACGATCAGCGTTGCGGAGGTGTTGTTGCCTACCTTCACCACTTGGGGCCGGCCTGTCAGGAAGTCCAGGAAGTAGTTGCACAGGGAGCGGTTCAGACCCAGGAAGTGATGAGTTTGGAGGGCACTATGGTTAAGATGGCGCCGACAGAGGGCGCCTGATAAAACATTGCAGGTTTCTTTAATCATTTTGTTTCGTGCATTACTACACACCCCCGCTGGGTAGAACGTTTGGAATACGAATTGCTGGGTACTCACCATCCACCCGACCTCCACAATTATCTGAGACAGCAGAACAATGGACAAACTTCTTCGGCGAGGAGCCGAGCTGCTTGGGAGTCGGACCGGAGAGTAGGAAGAGAAGACGCCGATAGAGAGGCAGATGTGGCGGAGTCTTAGTGAGATTAAGACACCGGGCAACCCATCCTCCATTACCAAGCATACTACTGTCCTCCATTACCCAGCATACTACTGTCCTCCATTACCCAGCATACTACTGTCCTCCATTACCCATCATACTACTGTCCTCCATTACCCAGCATACTACTGTCCTCCATTACCCAGCATACTACTGTCCTCCATTACCCAGCATACTACTGTCATCCATTACCCAGCATACTACTGTCCTCCATTACCCAGCATACTACTGTCCTCCATTACCCAGCATACTACTGTCCTCCATTACCCAGCATACTACTGTCCTCCATTACCCATCATACTACTGTCCTCCATTACCCAGCATACTACTGTCCTCCATTACAGAGCATACTACTGTCCTCCATTACCCATCATACTACTGTCCTCCATTACCCATCATACTACTGTCCTCCATTACCCAGCATACTAATGTCCTCCATTACCCAGCATACGACTGTCCTCCATTACCCAGCATACTACTGTCCTCCATTACCCAGCATACTACTGTCCTCCATTACCCAGCATACTACTGTCCTCCATTACCCAGCATACTACTGTCCTCCATTACCCATTACACTACTGTCCTCCATTACCCAGCATACTACTGTCCTCCATTACCCATCATACTACTGTCCCCCATTACCCAGCATACTACTGTCCTCCATTACCCAGCATACTACTGTCCTCCATTACCCAGCATACTACTGTCCTCCATTACCCAGCATACTACTGTCCTCCATTACCCAGCATACTACTGTCCTCCATTACCCAGCATACTACTGTCCTCCATTACCCAGCATACTACTGTCCTCCATTACCCAGCATACTACTGTCCTCCATTACAGAGCATACTACTGTCCTCCATTACCCAGCATACTACTGTCCTCCATTACCCAGGATACTACTGTCCTCCATTACCCAGCATACTACTGTCCTCCATTACCCAGCATACTACTGTCCTCCATTACCCAGCATACTATTGTCCTCCATTACCCAGCATACTACTGTCCTCCATTACCCAGCATACTATTGTCCTCCATTACCCAGCATACTACTGTCCTCCATTACCCAGCATACTACTGTCCTCCATTACCCATTACACTACTGTCCTCCATTACCCAGCATACTACTGTCCTCCATTACCCAGCATACTACTGTCCTCCATTACCCAGCATACTACTGTCCTCAATTACAGAGCATACTACTGTCCTCCATTACCCAGCATACTACTGTCCTCCATTACCCAGCATACTACTGTCCTCCATTACCCAGCATACTACTGTCCTCCATTACCCAGCATACTACTGTCCTCCATTACCCAGCATACTATTGTCCTCCATTACCCAGCATACTACTGTCCTCCATTACCCAGCATACTATTGTCCTCCATTACCCAGCATACTACTGTCCTCCATTACCCATCATACTACTGTCCTCCATTACCCAGCATACTACTGTCCTCCATTACCCAGCATACTACTGTCCTCCATTACAGAGCATACTACTGTCCTCCATTACCCAGCATACTACTGTCCTCCATTACCCAGCATACTACTGTCCTCCATTACCCAGCATACTACTGTCCTCCATTACCCAGCATACTACTGTCCTCCATTACCCAGCATACTATTGTCCTCCATTACCAGCATACTACTGTCCTCCATTACCCAGCATACTATTGTCCTCCATTACCCAGCATACTACTGTCCTCCATTACCCATCATACTACTGTCCTCCATTACCCAGCATACTATTGTCCTCCACTACCCAGCATACTACTGTCCTCCATTACCCAGCATACTATTGTCCTCCATTACCCAGCATACTACTGTCCTCCATTACCAAGCATACTACTGTCCTCCATTACCCATCATACTACTGTCCTCCATTAGCCAGCATACTACTGTCCTCCATTACAGAGCATACTACAGTCCTCCATTACCCATCATACTACTGTCCTCTATTACCCAGCATACTACTGTCCTCCATTACAGAGCATACTACTGTCCTCCATTACCCAGCATACTACTGTCCTCCATTACCCAGCATACTACTGTCCTCCATTACCCAGCATACTACTGTCCTCCATTACCCAGCATACTACTGTCCTCCATTACCCATCATACTACTGTCCTCCATTATCCAACATGCTACCTTCCTCCATTACCCAGCATACTACTGTCCTCCATTACCCAACATGCTACCTTCCTCCATTACCCAGCATACTACTGTCCTCCATTACCCATCATACTACTGTCCTCCATTACAGAGCATACTACTGTCCTCCATTACCCAGCATACTACTGTCCTCCATTACCCAGCATACTACTGTCCTCCATTACCCAGCATACTACTGTCCTCCATTACCCAGCATACTACTGTCCTCCATTACCCAGCATACTACTGTCCTCCATTACCCAGCATACTACTGTCCTCCATTACCCAGCATACTACTGTCCTCCATTACCCATCATACTACTGTCCTCCATTACCCAGCATACTACTGTCCTCCATTACCAAGCATACTACTGTCCTCCATTACCCAGCATACTACTGTCCTCCATTACAGAGCATACTACTGTCCTCCATTACCCAGCATACTACTGTCATCCATTACCCAGCATACTACTGTCCTCCATTACCCAGCATACTACTGTCCTCCATTACCCAGCATACTACTGTCCTCCATTACCCAGCATACTACTGTCCTCCATTACCCAGCATACTACTGTCCTCCATTACCCAGCATACTACTGTCCTCCATTACCCAGCATACTACTGTCCTCCATTACCCATCATACTACTCGCCAATGTTCAATCATTAATTAACAAACTTGAAGAACTCAGAGCAAGGATCTCCTTCCAGAGGGACATCAGATCCTGCAACATACTCTGTTTCTCTGAGACTTCCTCCAACATCCTAATGGATTATATACAACCAGTGGGTTTTACAGTTTTTCGAGCGGATAGGAAGCGGGCTCTCTCTGGCAAGAGCAAAGGTGGTGGGCTCTGCTTTATGACTAACAGCACATTGTGCAATGGGGAAAATGTACAGCAACTTGCAAGTTTCTTCTCCGTCGACTTGGAATACTTGGTCATAAAATGTTGTCCTTTTTACCTTCTGAGAGAGTTCACCGGGATTATTGCCATTATCCGCCCCAAGCCGACACCAAAAAGGCTCTCAAAGATCTTCATTGGACCCTGAACAAACTGGAGACTGCATTCTCGGAGGCAGCGTTCATTTTTGCGGGGGACGTTAACAAAAGTAATTTGAGAACCGTGCTCCCAAATTATTACCAACACATTGACTGTCTAACTCGCGGAAATTCTACTCTTGACCACTGCTACATGCCTTTTCGACACGGGTATAAGGCCCTATCCCATCCTCCTTTCGGAAAATCCGACCATGACTCCATCTTGCTTCTCCCCGTCTACAAACAAAGACTCAAGAGGGAAGTTTCCGGTGATCAGGTCTGTACAGCGTTGGTCCGACCAATCAGAATTCACTCCCCAAGACTGTTTTGATCACGTGGACTGGAATATGTTCCCGGGTTGTCTCTGGAGATACACTGACTCAGTCACCGGATTCATAAAAAAATGCATAGATGACGTGGTACCGATAGTATCTTCCAAAACATACCCGAATCAAAAAACGTGGATTAATAGCAGCCTTGTAGGGAAACTGAAAGAGAGAGATGCTGCTTATGAACAGGGCAATGTGACCAGGGACAATAGTTTGGTTGAACAGTACAAATATGACTTACGCAGATTGATCAAGATGGCGAAAACACAAGTATAGAGACAAAGTGGAGGAGCATTTCAGCGGGTCAGACGGTATGTTGCAGGGGCTCCTAACGATCACGGATTACAAAAAGAAAGCCAGCCACATCACGGTCACCAACGTCACCCTACCGGACGAGCTAAACACCTACATACTTTACTCTGTCCCCACCCAAACGACATTCATCACTGTTGCAGTTGTTGATATGTATATTATTACTTTTGGGGTTTTATTTCACTCAATGATCATGCTGCTGCTCCCCCACCTCATTTTTTTTTTTTTTACATTTTTTAGTCATTTAGCAGACGCTCTTATCCAGAGCAACTTACAGTTAGTGAATACATATATTTTTTTTATACGGCCCCACGTGGGAATCGAACCCGCAACCCTGCCGTTGCAAACGCCATGCTCTATCAACTGAGCTACATCCCTGCCGGCCATTCCCTCCCCTACCCTGGACGACGCTGGGCCAATTGTGCGCCGCCCATGAGTCTCCCGGTCGCGGCCGGCTGCGACAGAGCCTGGATTCGAACCAGGATCTCTAGTGGCATAGTTAGCACTGCGATGCAGTGCCTTAGACCACTGCACCACTAGACCACTGCGCCCTCCTCATCAGTCTTTAATCTGCCTGCTGTTCCTCCTATCGTCATCCCCCCTCCCACCTCCTCATCAGTCTTTACTCGGCCTGCTGTTCCTCCTATCACCCCACCCCCCACCTCCTCATCAGTCTTTAATCTGCCTGCTGTTCCTCCTATCGTCATCCCCCCCCCTCCCACCTCCTCATCAGTCTTTACTCGGCCTGCTGTTCCTCCTATCACCCCACCCCCCACCTCCTCATCAGTCTTTAATCTGCCTGCTGTTCCTCCTATCGTCATCCCCCCCTCCCACCTTCTCATCAGTCTTTACTCGGCCTGCTGTTCCTCCTATCACCCCACCCCCCACCTCCTCATCAGTCTTTACTCGGCCTGCTGTTCCTCCTATCACCCCACCCCCCACCTCCTCATCAGTCTTTACTCGGCCTGCTGTTCCTCCTATCACCCCACCCCCCACCTCCTCATCAGTCTTTAATCTGCCTGCTGTTCCTCCTATCGTCATCCCCCTCCTACCTCCTCATCAGTCTTTACTCGGCCTGCTGTTCCTCCTATCACCCCTCCCCCCACCTCCTCATCAGTCTTTACTCGGCCTGCTGTTCCTCCTATCACCCCACCCCCCACCTCCTCATCAGTCTTTAATCTGCCTGCTGTTCCTCCTATCGTCATCCCCCCCATCTCCTCATCAGTCTTTAATCTGCCTGCTGTTCCTCCTATCGTAATCACCCCCTCAAGTCTTTATCTGCCTCCACTCAAAGGACATGTATATATTCATCACTGCTACAGTTGTTATGATGTATATAGTGCTATATTTCTATTTCTATAGTTTTATTACCATTTTCATTCTTTCATTTAACTTAGTCCTGCATGTTGGAGCCTAAGATGTTCACTGTACCCTGCAATCACACCTTCAACCCAGTACATGTGACTATTAAACAGTCTGTATCTGAATCCGGTGTTAAAGTCTGAGCTGTAGTCGATAAACAGCATTCTTACACAGGTATTTCTCTTGTCCAGGCGGGATAGGAAAGTGTGCAGTGTGTTAGCAGTTGATGTTATTCTTCAATAACACAGACCCCAGAGCAAATCAGGGGCAGAAAAATATATTTATTAAAAGAGAACAAATCAAATCGTAGTTGTTATGCTGGGAAGTAGATGTTAGATGAAAATGTATGCACTCACTAACTGTAAGTCGCTCTGGATAAGAGCGTCTGCTAAATGACGTAAATGTAAATGTAAAATGTTCATTCTTCCCTGTTCTCAATGTTTCTCCACTGAACAAAGAGACAGGATGTAGTTTATAGCCTCAAGCCTAGCATGGGGCTGACCAATTAGAATTCCTTACAATAAAATTGGGCTACTGGCCAAACCTCCAAGTATCCTGTTTCAGGCTCAATGTATAGACCATTTGGACCAATGAGAACTTGCCACATGTAGCTATGAGTCGCTGGTAGAGCACGGCGCTTGTAACGCCAAGGTAGTGGGTTCGATCCCCGGGACCACCCATACACAAAAAAAATGTATGCACGCATGACTGTAAGTCGCTTTGGATAAAAGCGTCTGCTAAATGGCATATTATATTATATTATTATTATTATTCTAAACAGATGTTGAACTGAAAAACAACTATTTCCATTGATCGTTAATTCCCTCTTGACCTCTAGTCCTCTATTGACCTCTAGTCCTGTATTGACTGCTAGTCCTCCATTGACCTCTAGTCCTCTATTGACTGCTAGTCCTCTATTGACCTCTAGTCCTCTATTGACCTCTAGTCCTCTATTGACTGCTAGTCCTCTATTGACCCCTAGTCCTCTATTGACACCTAGTCCTCTATTGACCCCTAGTCCTCTATTGACTGCTAGTCCTCTATTGACCGCTAGTCCTCTATTGACCTCTAGTCCTCTATTGACCCCTAGTCCTCTATTGACCCCTAGTCCTCTATTGACCTCTAGTCCTCTATTGACTGCTAGTCCTCTATTGACCTATAGTCCTCTATTGACCTCTAGTCCTCTATTGACCCCTAGTCCTCTATTGACCCCTAGTCCTCTATTGACCCCTAGTCCTCTATTGACCCCTAGTCCTCTATTGACCCCTAGTCCTCTATTGACCTCTAGTCCTCTATTGACTGCTAGTCCTATATTGACCTATAGTCCTCTATTGACCTCTAGTCCTCTATTGATTGCTAGTCCTCTATTGACTGCTAGTCCTCTATTGACCTCTAGTCCTCTATTGACTGCTAGGCCTCTATTGACCTCTAGTCCTGTATTGACTGCTAGTAATCCATTGACCTCTAGTTCTCTATTGACCTCTAGTCCTCTATTGACTGCTAGTCCTCTATTGACCTCTAGTCCTCTATTGACCTCTAGTCCTCTATTGACTGCTAGTCCTCTATTGACCCCTAGTCCTCTATTGACACCTAGTCCTATATTGACCCCTAGTCCTCTATTGACTGCTAGTCCTCTATTGACCTCTAGTCCTCTATTGACCCCTAGTCCTCTATTGACCCCTAGTCCTCTATTGACCTCTAGTCCTCTATTGACTGCTAGTCCTCTATTGACCTATAGTCCTCTATTGACCTCTAGTCCTCTATTGACCCCTAGTCCTCTATTGACCCCTAGTCCTCTATTGACCCCTAGTCCTCTATTGACCCCTAGTCCTCTATTGACCTCTAGTCCTCTATTGACTGCTAGTCCTCTATTGACCTATAGTCCTCTATTGACCTCTAGTCCTCTATTGATTGCTAGTCCTCTATTGACTGCTAGTCCTCTATTGACCTCTAGTCCTCTATTGACTGCTAGGCCTCTATTGACCTCTAGTCCTGTATTGACTGCTAGTCCTCCATTGACCTCTAGTTCTCTATTGACCTCTAGTCCTCTATTGACTGCTAGTCCTCTATTGACCTCTAGTCCTCTATTGACCTCTAGTCCTCTATTGACTGCTAGTCCTCTATTGACCCCTAGTCCTCTATTGACACCTAGTCCTATATTGACCCCTAGTCCTCTATTGACTGCTAGTCCTCTATTGACCTCTAGTCCTCTATTGACCCCTAGTCCTCTATTGACCCCTAGTCCTCTATTGACCTCTAGTCCTCTATTGACTGCTAGTCCTCTATTGACCTCTAGTCCTCTATTGACCTCTAGTCCTCTATTGACCTCTAGTCCTCTATTGACTGCTAGTCCTCTATTGACCTCTAGTCCTCTATTGACCCCTAGTCCTCTATTGACCTCTAGTCCTCTATTGACCCCTAGTCCTCTATTGATCTCTAGTCCTCTATTGATCTCTAGTCCTCTATTGACAGTATCCTGTTTCAGGCTCAATGTATAGACCATTTGGACCAATGAGAACTTGCCACATGAGAACTTGCCTACAAAGATTCTAAACAGATGTTGAACTGAAAAACAACTATTTCCATTGATCGTTAATTCCCTCTTGACCTCTAGTCCTCTATTGACCTCTAGTCCTGTATTGACTGCTAGTCCTCATTGACCTCTAGTCCTCTATTGACCTCTAGTCCTCTATTGACTGCTAGTCCTCTATTGACCCCTAGTCCTCTATTGACCCCTAGTCCTCTATTGACTGCTAGTCCTCTATTGACCCCTAGTCCTCTATTGACCTCTGTCCGCGCGATGGACGGAGAACCCCGCTGGCTGAATGGACGGAGAGAGCCATGATTCCGTAAAACAGACTATGTTACAGTTCCTGATGTCTCTGTGGAAGGAGATCCTCGCCCTGAGCTCGCCTACTTTATTGTTCTGAACGTTAGCAAGTAATGTACTCTGAAGCGGTGGAACCGAGTCTGACTAGGACCCCACTTCTTCTCCCTCTTATCCAGCGTCAGCGTTTTGGAGCGGCCCCTGGGATGAACAGAGCTGCCTCGGGAAGTTTTCCAAAAAAGGATCCTGGTCAGGGAAGTCGAATATCTGCTAGAATTTCTTGTGAGTGACAGCCGATCTAATGTCCAAAAGTAATTTTTATTATTGTTAGGTAATGATACAAGAAACGTTGTGAGCAAGTAATGTAATAGATAACACACACAACAACAAATAAACAGGCTGATCATGTTTGTCAGCGCCATTTTGTGGAAAACATTTAAGATATAGAACATACCACCTACCAGCACCATCACCCACTGTCACAGGACACCATCACCCACTTACCCCAAGGCGGTTCAACTTACCCTGTCCCTATACTCAACAAGAGACCACTTTTTTTGGACTAGTTATGTTTTTAAAACTGTTATGTTTACATGAATTGTGAATATTTTCAGGGATACACATCATCCTGAACTATATGTAGATATCTTTGTTAGAAAGAATACTACATTTCCCTTGACGCAGTAAATGTCCAAATAAAATGCTAAACTCTCCCCTGAAGTACGTCATGAGGAGATGTGCTTTTTTTCCCAGTAATCTCTCAGTGGCTGATCAATTTGTAGAACCCTCTGTGATGTGTGATGTCTCCTGACTGGCTTGGATCTGTGCTGTGAACGAAAAGCCTGTTAAGAGTCTATCCTGCATATAAAAATGTTGGTGCATTGCATTGAGGGAGACAAGGAAGGACTCTTATCTTCTGGTGGGGCTCTGGCTGGGTGCTCTCTCTCGCTCTCTGAGCTGAACCACTCTCTCTTTCTCTCTCTCTCTCTCTCTCTGAGCTGAACCACTCTCTCGTTCTCTCTCTCTCTCTCTCTCTCTGAGCTGAACCGCTATCTCTCTCTCTGAGCTGAACCACTCTCTCGTTCTCTCTCTCTCTCTCTCTGAGCTGAACCGCTATCTCTCTCTCTGAGCGGAACCACTCTCTCTTTCTCTCTCTCTTTCTCTCTTTCTCTCTCTCTCTGAGCTGAACCTCTCTCTCTCTCTCTCTCTCTATCTGAGCTGAACCACTCTTTCTTTCTCTCTCTCTCTCTCTGAGCTGAACCTCTCTCTCTCTCTCTATCTGAGCTGAACCACTCTCTTTCTTTCTCTCTCTCTCTCTGAGCTGAACCACTCTCTTTCTTTCTCTCTCTCTCTCTGTGCTGAACCTTTCTCTCTCTGTGTCTCTGAGCTGAACCTCTCTCTCTCTCTCTCTCTCTCTCTCTCTCTCTCTCTCTCTCTCTATCTGAGCTGAACCACTCTCTTTCTCTCTCTCTCTCTCTGAGCTGAACCTCTCTCTCTCTCTCTCTCTCTCTCTCTCTCTCTCTCTCTCTCTCTCTCTCTCTCTCTCTCTCTCTATCTGAGCTGAACCACTCTCTTTCTTTCTCTCTCTCTCTCTCTGAGCTGAACCTCTCTCTCTCTCTCTCTCTCTCTCTCTCTCTCTATCTGAGCTGAACCACTCTCTTTCTTTCTCTCTCTCTCTCTCTGAGCTGAACCACTCTCTCTTTCTCTCTCTCTCTCTCTCTCTGAGCTGAACCTACTCTCTCTCTCTCTCTCTCTCCTCTCTCTCTCTCTCTCTCTCTCTCTCTCTCTCTCTCTCTCTCTCTCTCTCTCTCTCTCTCTCTCATTTTAAGGGCTTTATTGGCATGGGAAACATATGCTCACATTGCCAAAGCAAGTGAAATAGATAATAAACAAAAGTGAAATAAACAATAAAAAATTAACAGTAAACATTACACTCACAAAAGATCCAAAAGAATAAAGACATTTCAAATGTCATATTATGTCTATATACAGTGTTGTAATCATGTGCAAATAGTTAAAGTACAAAAGGAAAAATAAATAAACATAAATATGGGTTGTATTTTCAATGGTGTTTGTTCTTCACTGGTTGCCCTTTTCTTGTGGCAACAGGTCACACATCTTGCTGCTGTGATGGCACACTGTGGTATTTCACCCAGTAGATATGGGAGTTGATCCAAATTGGGTTTATTTTTGAATTCTTTGTGGATCTGTGTAATCTGAGGTAAATATGTGTCTCTCATAGGGTCATACATTTGGCAGGAGGTTAGGAAGTGCAGCTCAGTTTCCACCTCATTTTGTGGGCAGTGTGCACATAGCCTGTCTTCTCTTGAGAGACAGGTCTGCCTACGGCGGCCTTTCTCAATAGCAAGGCTATGCTCACTGAGTCTGTACATAGTCAAAGCTTTCCTTAAGTTTGGGTCAGTCACAGTGGTCAGGTATTCTGCCACTGTGGACTCTGTTTAGGGCCAAATAGCATTCTAGTTTGCTCTGTTTTTTCATAAATTCTTTCCAATGTGTCAAGTAATTATCTTGTTGTTTTCTCATGATTTGGTTGGGTCTAAGTGTGTTGCTGTCCTGGGGCTCTGTGGAGTCTGTTTGTGTTTGTGAACAGAGCCCCAGGACCAGCTTGCTTAGGGGACTCTTCTCCAGGTTCATCTCTCTGTAGGTGATGGCTTTGTTATGGAAGGTTTGGGAATCAGTTCCTTTTAGGTGGTTGTAGAATGTAATGGGTCTTTTCTGGATTTTGATAATTAGCGGATATCGGCCTAATTCTGCTCTGCATGCATTATTTGGTGTTTTACGTTGTACACTGAGGATATTTTTTGCAGAATTCTGCATGCAGAGTCTCAATATGGTGTTTGTCCCATTTTGTGAATTCTTGGTTGGTGAGTGGACCCCAGACCTCACAACCATAAAGGGCAATGGGTTCAATAACTGATTCAAGTATTTTTAGCCAGAGCCTAATTGGTATGTCAAATTTTATGTTCCTTTTGATGGCATAGAAGGCCCTTCTTGCCTTGTCTCTCAGATCGTTGACAGCTTTTGTGGAAGTTACCTGTGGTGCTGATGTTTAGGCCAAGATATGTATAGTTTTTTGCGTGCTCTAGGGCAACGGTGTCTAGATGGAATTTGTTTTTGTGGTCCTGGCAACTGGACCTTTTTTGGAACACCATTATTTTTGTCTTACTGAGATTTACTGTCAGGGCCCAGGTCTGACAGAATCTGTGCAGAAGATCTAGGTGCTGCTGTAGGCCCTCCTTGGTTGGTGACAGAAGCACCACCAGATTATCAGCAAACAGTAGACATTGGACTTCAGATTCTAGTAGGGTGAGGCCGGGTGCTGCAGACTGTTCTAGTGCCCTCGCCAATTCGTTGATATATATGTTGAAGAGGGTGGGGCTTAAGCTGCAAACCCTGTCTCACCCCACGGCCCCTTGGAAAGAAATGTGTGTGTTTTTTTGCCAATTTTAACCGCACACTTGTTGTTTGTGTACATGGATTATATAATGTCGTATGTTTTTCCCTCAACACCCCTTTCCATCAATGTGTATAGCAGACCCTCATTCCGAATTGAGGCAAAATCTTTTTCGAAATTAACAAAGCATGAGAAGACTTTGCCTTTGTTTTGGTTTGTTTGTTTGTCAATTAGGGTGTGCAGGGTGAATACGTGGTCTGTCGTACGGTAATTTGGTAAACATTTGCTCAGTACATTGTTTTCTCTGAGGAAATGTACGAGTCTGCTGTTAATGATAATGCAGTGGATTTTCCCAATGTTGCTTTTGACGAATATCCCACAGTAGTCATTGGGGTCAAATTTGTCTCCACTTTTGTGGAATGGGGTGATCAGTCCTTGGTTCCAAATATTGGGGAAGATGCCAGAGCTAAGGATGATGTTAAAGAGTTTAAGTATAGCCAATTTGAATTTGTGGTCTGTATATTTTATCATTTCATTGAGGATACCATCAACACCACAGGCCTTTTTTAGTTGGAGGGTTTGTATTTTGTTCTGTAGTTCATTCAATGTAATTGGAGAATCCAGTGTGTTCTGGTAGTCTTTAATAGTTGATTCTAAGAATTGTATTTGATCATGTATATGTTTTTGCTGTTTGTTCTCTGTTATGGGGCCAAAAAGATTGGAGAAGTGGTTTACCCATACATCTCCGTTTTGGACAGATAACTCTTCGTGTTATTGTTTGTTTAGTGTTTTCCAATTTTCCCAGAAGTGGTTAGAGTCTATTGATTCTTCAATTACATTAAGCTGATTTCTGACGTGATGTTCCTTATTTTTCCGTAGTGTATTTCTGTATTGTTTTAGTGATTCACCATAGTGAAGGCGTAGGCTCAGGTTTTCTGGGTCTCTATGTTTTTGGTTGGATAGATTTCTCAATTTCTTTCTTATGTTTTTGCATTCTTCATCAAACCATTTGTCATTGTTGTTAATTTTCTTTGGTTTTCTGTTAGACATTTTTAGATTTGATAGGGAAGCTGAGAGGTCAAATGTACTGTTTAGGTTTTCTACTGCCAAGTTTACACCTTCAGGAAGTTGTCTAAAAGGGATTGAATTTGTTTTTGCCTACTTGTTTTTTGATAGGTTTCTACACTACCTTCCTTCCATCTATAGCATATCTTAACATTATTCAGTTCCTTTGGCTTCGACGCCTCATGACTGAGTATTGCTCTGTTCAAGTAGACTGGATTGGCTGAATGCGGCAAAAAATAAATCAATAAATCAATAAATAATTAATGAGTTAGGATGGAGTCAGTTATCCCTTGGGTCTGGCTGACTGCAAAACGTTCAGAAAAACAATAATCAATGCAATGCAATGGAGGGGACAGCTGCTGTAGCTGTCATGGTCAGAACTGCAGTATGTGCATACGTTTATGAGTGTGCGTTGAAGATCCTTACCCTTGGAACAAACTGTCACTTTCCACCCCCATTTCTTATGCCACTGTGATCCCCGGCTGCCATGACAGTTCTGACATGACATCCCGCTGCTTATCACAAGCTGTGATCACACGCACGCACGCACGCGCACACGCACGAAAACACACACACACACACACACACACACACACACACACACACACACACACACACACACACACACACACACACACACACACACACACACACACACACACACACACACAAGATAATGAAGGCCATCCACCAAAACAAAGGAGCATCCCTTCAGGATCCCTGACAGGCTGAGAGGACATACTGTATGTAACAACAGCCAGGAGCAGTAACCAGGCAACCAGGCAGCCATGTTGTGTTGTTTACTTTAGAACGTGAGGAGGAAGTAGAGAGACACAAACATGGATTGTGTCTGAAAGTGTTTGTAGCCGTCAAATGTCCTAATTTCCTCCAATTCCTCCACATCCGTCTCAACGCTCATTGGAGGAGAGAATCCGAGGTCCTTTTCCCAGGCATCCAATGCGCTTTGAGAGGTAGAGGAATTGGAGGAAACTAAGACATTTGACGGCCACAAACCTTTTTTCAGACACAATCCATGTTTTTCCTGCAGGTCCCACTACTTCCTCCTCACTCCCACTGAGGCATGCTGGGTCATGCGTGTGTCATTTCCTGTCATTCCCCTAACCCCCTCGCAGCGGCTCTGTGTCACACACACACAAAGACACACACAGCCATGTCATCCCTGTGTCGGATCCAGACGGCAAGGCCTCCCTCCCCACGACACCACTGTCCCCGCCAAGAAACACCAAGGACGTTTCCTGTTTGCTTCCTGCCATGTAATGTCATGTACTGGCAAAATCTCTTACATAATGTGGCATATACTGAACATTAACAACATGGCACAATCTGAAGAGAAAGATAAATGTCAGTCAACAACCTTCGGTTTTAGAACCCTAAGATTTGTTTTGATTTCTGAGTAAAAAAACACACATAGCTAGATGAAATGAAAGCCAGCGGTGCCATTGTGTTTGGAGTGTACGTACAGCCCATCATTTCCAATGACATGCTCTGTGCTGCTGGAGAGACAGAGATTCACTCTCCTAGAGAGGAGAAGAGGGTGGTAATGGCGATCACTTTACCCTGTTGCATGACGAAGTGGCTGTGTGTGTGTGTGTGAGTGTGTGTGTGTGTGTGAGTGTGTGTGTGTGTGGTTATGACACGCAAGCTAATGTGAATGGATTTCCTGTGAAGTTACTCATGACAAGACCTGCTCCTACACACACACACACACACACACACACACACACACACACACACACACACACACACACACACACACACACACACACACACACACACACACACACACACACACACACACACACACACACACATACACACACACACACACACACACACACACACACACACACACACACACACACACACACACACACACACACACACACACACACACACACACACTTGTCAGTTATGCCTCTCCACCAAATGCTACTTTCACACAGCTGCTCAAACATTAATAAAGCATGGAGTCATGGTTTGAAAAAGTTTTTAGTTGGCAATTGAATTCTCAAGTCTTCCCCTTTGAGTGTCCTGAAATGGAACCTGGGGCCATTCTAGAATCTAGAACCTGAAGAAAGTTCCATGTTGGAATGTTGCATATCTCGATATATATATATATATATATATATATATATATATATATATATATATATATATATATATATATATATATATATATATTTATATATATATATCATTGTGTTTTGACTTAGACCTAGCACCAATTTCACCTGAAGGCACAGTACAATATCTAACCCTTTTTTTAGGCTGATTTCTGATTTCTGATTTCTGATTTCTGATTTCTGATTTCTGATTTCTGATTTCTGATTTCTGATTTCTGATTCTGTGTGATTTAGGGATCATGATTTCCCAGCTCTAACACAGTTCCTCCTCCCACACCATCAAAAACAACCGGATGTTGGCTAAAGCGGGTTGATTGAATTGAGCCCTTAGATTTGCATTGCAAATTGTATTTTTTATATATATATATATATATATATATATATATATATATATATATATATATATATATATATATTTAAAAAAATACAATTTGCAATGCAAATCTAAGGGCTCAATTCAATCAAATCCGCTTTAGCCAACATCCGGTTGTTTTTGATGGTGTGGGAGGAGGAACTGTGTTAGAGCTGGGAAATCATGATCCCTAAATCACACAGAATCAGAAATCAGAAATCAGAAATCAGAAATCAGAAATCAGAAATCAGAAATCAGAAATCAGCCTTGTTGACAAGCTGTAAAACTGGAATGTGAGATGTAATCTATACCTTGATTAGGATGATAGAAATAATCCTTATTTTCTTTCATGATTTTTTTCAACTTGATTGTAATTATTTCTACACTGAACAAAAAATATAAATGTAACATGCAACAATTTCAAAGATTTTACTGAGATACAGTTCATATAAGGAAATCAGTTCATTTAAATAAATAAATTAGGCCTTAATCTATGGATTTCACGAGTGGGAATCGAGATATGCATCTGTTGGTCACAGATACCTTAAAAAAAAAGGTAGGGGCGTGGATCAGAAAACCAGTCAGTATCTGGTGTGACCACCATTTGCCTCATGCAGCGCGACACATCTCCTTCGCATAGAGTTGATCAGGCTGTTAATTGTGGCCTGTTGTCCCTCTCCTCTTCAATGGCTGTGCGAAGTTGCTGGATTTTGGCGGGAACTGGAAAACAATGTCTTACACGTCGATCCAGAGCATCCCAAACATGCTCAATGGGTCACATGTCTGGTGAGTATGCAGGCCATGGAAGAGCTGGGACATTTTCAGCTTCCAGGAATTGTGTACAGATCCTTGCGACATGGGGCCGTGCATTATCATGCTGAAACACGAGGTGATGGTGGCGGATGAATGGCACGACAATGGGCCTCAGGACCTCGTCACGGTATCTCTGTGCATTCAAATTTCCATCAATAAAATGCAATTGTGTTCGTTGTCCATAGCTTATGCCTGCCCATACCATAACCCCACCGCCACCATGGGGCACTCTGTTCACAATGTTGACATCAGCAAACTGCTCGCCCACAGGACGCCATACTGCCTACTGACCGGTACAGTTGAAACTGGGATTCATCCATGAAGAGCACACTTCTCTAGCATGCCAGTGTCCATCGAAGGTGAGCATGTGCCCACTGAATTCAGTTACGACGCCGAACTGCAGTCAGGTCAAGACCCTGGTGAGGACGACGAGCACGCTGATGAGCTTCCCTGAGACGGTTTATGACAGTTTGTGCAGAAATTCTTCTATTGTGCAAACCCACAGTTTTATCAGCTGTCCAGGTGGCTCGTCTCAGACCATCCCGCAGGTAATGAAGCCGGCTGTGGAGGTCCTGGACTGGCTTGGTTACAAGTGGTTTGCGGTTCTGAGGCCGGTTGGACGTGATGACATATTCTCTAAAACATTGTTGGAGGCAGTTTATGCTAGAGAAATTAACATTGCATTCTCTGGCAACAGCTCTGGTGGACATTCCTGCAGTCAGCATGCCAATTGAACGCTCCCTCAAAACTTGAGACATCTGTGGCATTGTGTTGTGTGACAAAACTGCACATCTTAGAGTGAACTTTTATTGTCCCCAGCACAAGGTGCACCTGTGTAATGATAATGCTGTTTAATCATCTTCTTGATATGCCACACCTGTCAGGTGGATGGATTATCTTGGCAAATGAAAAATGCTCTCTAACAGGGATTTAAACAAATTTGTGCACAACGTTTGAGAGAAATAAGCTTTTTGTGCGTATTGAACATTTCTGAGATCTTTTATTTCAGCTCATGAAACATCGGACAAACACTTTATATGTTGCATTTATATTTGTGTTATATATATATTTTTTAAATAATAACACTTTCTCGTTCTGAACTTCTAACACAAGTGGGGCGGGTGTGGTTTCGTGACGATGCAAGAGCAGCTGCTCACCGATTTGATGGATCCAATGCAGTTCCACCTCAGACACAGCCAAAACGTTTTCTATGCAGGTCACTGCTATTTGATTGAATCTAGGCCTAAGATACTACATTACCAAGTATCTTAGTACAAATATCCTGATTAATTGACTAAACTTCTATGTCTGTTGTAGGAAAAAACTGATTCCTTATTATACAACTCGAAAATAATATACCCTACATGACCAAGAATATGTGGACACCTGCTCATTGAACATCTCATTCCAAAATCATGGGCATTAATATGGAGTTGATTCCCCATCACCTTGTTGCTATAACAGCCTCCACTCTTCTGGGAAGGCTTTGCACTAGATGTTGGAACATTACTGTGGGGACTTGCTTCCATTCAGCCACAAGAGCATTTGTGAGGTCGGGCACTGATTAGGCCTGGCTCGTAGTCGGCGTTCCAATTCATCCAAAAGTCGTTCGATGGGGTTGAGGTCAGGGCTATGTGCAGGCCAGTCATGTTCTTCCACACCGATCTCGACAAACTATTTCTGTATGGACCTCGCTTTGTGCACGGGGGGCATTGTCATGCTGAAACAGGAAAGGGCCTTCCGCAAACTGTTGCCACAAAGTTGGAAGCACAGAATCGCCTGTATGCTGTAGAATTACGATATCCCTTCACTGGAACTAAGGGGCCTAGCCCGAACCATGAAAAACAGCCCCAACCCATTATTCCTCCTCCACCAAACCTATGACGGTGCCACGTTGAAATTCACTGAGCTCTTTAGTAAGGCCATTATATTGTGAATGTTTGTCTATGGACATTGCATGGCTGTGTGCTCGATTGTATACACCCGTCAGCGACGGGTGTGGCTGAAATAGCCAAATCCACTCATTTGAAGGGGTGTCCACATACTTTTGTATATATAGTGTAGTTTAATTACATTAATTAAAGACCTTTATTCCCTAAACGCAGATGTACCAAGAGGACATATTGTATTTAACTCCTTCACAGTGATTACTACTGGAGGACAAAACTGTAAGATTAGTGAATAAAATTAAGAGTAGGCTATTCCATGTGGACTCTTAAGAAGTGATTAGTAGAGGTTAATTAAACTAATGTCTTTCTGATTGTAATGTCAATTAAAACAATTACTTAACAATGTTTTTTTAAATGAGGACAATAATTGACTGCCACTCATCTCAGAAAGAGACGAATAGCAGAAAGAGATGACTAGCAGAAAGAGATGACTATAGTAGAAAGAGATGACTATAGTAGAAAGAGATGACTAGCAGAAAGAGATGACTATAGTAGAAAGAGATGACTATAGTAGAAAGAGATGACTATAGCAGAAAGAGATGACTAGCAGAAAGAGATGACTATAGCAGAAAGAGATGACTATAGTAGAAAGAGATAACTAGCAGAAAGAGATGACTATAGTAGAAAGAGATGACTAGCAGAAAGAGATGACTACAGTAGAAAGAGATGACTATAGTAGAAAGAGATGACTATAGTAGAAAGAGATGACTAGCAGAAAGAGATTACTAAAGCAGAAAGAGATGACTATAGTAGAAAGAGATGACTAGCAGAAGGAGATGACTTTGGTAAAAGCGATGACTAGAGAAAGAGATGACTTTAGAAGAAAAAGATGACTAGCAGAAATAGATGTCTATAGCAGAAAGAGATTACAATAGTAGGAAGAGATGACTATAGCAGAAAGAGATGACTATAGCAGAAAGAGATGACTATAGTAGAAAGAGATAACTAGCAGAAAGAGATGACTATAGTAGAAAGAGATGACTAGCAGAAAGAGATGACTACAGTAGAAAGAGATGACTATAGTAGAAAGAGATGACTATAGTAGAAAGAGATGACTAGCAGAAAGAGATTACTAAAGCAGAAAGAGATGACTATAGTAGAAAGAGATGACTAGCAGAAGGAGATGACTTTGGTAAAAGCGATGACTAGAGAAAGAGATGACAATAGTAGGAAGAGATGACTATAGCAGAAAGAGATGAGAAGCAGAAAGAGATGACTATAGTAAAAAGAGATGACTAGTAGAAAGAAATGACTACAGTAGAAAAAGATGACTATAGTAGAAGAGATGACTATAGTAGAAAGAGATGACTATAGTAGAAAGAGATGACTATAGTAGACAGAGATGACTATAGTAGAAAGAGATGACTATAGCAGAAAGAGATGACTATAGCAGAAAGAGATGAGAAGCAGAAAGAGATGACTATAGTAGAAAAAGATGACTATAGTAGAAGAGATGACTATAGTAGAAAGAGATGACTATAGTAGACAGAGATGACTATAGTAGAAAGAGATGACTATAGCAGAAAGAGATGACTATAGCAGAAAGAGATGACTGTAGTAGAAAGAGATTACTATTTTAGAGAGAGATGACTATAGCAGCCTGTCCATTACCAAACTCATCACTCACAAAGAAATGCAGTGAAAATGAGTCAGAATATATTAAAATGATATCTATTTTACTGTATAATGCAGATAAATGAAGGCCAATTTCTATTTCTATATTTCTTACAGTATGCCTTGATTTTCTCTGTGGTGTCTTGCATTCAGCCAAGTCAGTGTACTGTATTCCCTGAGGAGAGAGCAGCATACTGCCATCCACACCTATAGCATCAGGAAGAGAGAAGAGACCAATGACTCTAGGACAGGGCTGCCCAACCCTCTTCCTAGAGATCTACCGTCCTGTGGGTTTTCAGTCCAACCCTCTTCCTAGAGATCTACCGTCCTGTGGGTTTTCAGTCCCAACCCTAATTTAGCATATCTGATTCAGCTAGTTAAGGTCTTGTTGAACAGCTAATAATTAGAATCAGGTGTGTTAAATTAGGGTTGGACTGAAAACCCACAGGACGGTAGATCTCCGGGAAAGAGGGTTGGACTGAAAACCCACAGGACGGTAGATCTCCGGGAAAGAGGGTTGGACTGAAAACCCACAGGACGGTAGATCTCCGGGAAAGAGGGTTGGACTGAAAACCCACAGGACGGTAGATCTCCGGGAAAGAGGGTTGGACTGAAAACCCACAGGATGGCAGATCTCCGGGAAAGAGGGTTGGACTGAAAACCCACAGGACGGTAGATCTCCGGGAAAGAGGGTTGGACTGAAAACCCACAGGACGGTAGATCTCCGGGAAAGAGGGTTGGACTGAAAACCCACAGGACGGCAGATCTCCGGGAAAGAGGGTTGGACTGAAAACCCACAGGACGGTAGATCTCCGGGAAAGAGGGTTGGACTGAAAACCCACAGGACAGTAGATCTCCGGGAAAGAGGGTTGGACTGAAAACCCACAGGACAGTAGATCTCCAGGGAAAGAGGGTTGGACTGAAAACCCACAGGACGGTAGACCTCCAGGAAGAGGGTTGGGCAGCCCTGCTCTAGGACATAGCTTCCTGTTGTGTTGCCATGTTTTGCTTTGAATTGTCATCCCAGGCAACTGAGGTGACTCTCTATGTAGGGATGGACCCTAAAACATCAGACTCGCTATGTACCCAAAGACATCAGGTACAGTAAGATAACCATTTACATTTTAGTCATTTAGCAGACGCTCTTATCCAGAGCGACTTACAGTTTAGTGAGTGCATACATTTTTCATACTGGCCCCCCCGTGGGAATCGAAACCCAAAACCCTGGCGTCGCAAGCGCCATGCTCTACCAACTGAGCTACAGGAGGCCTACCCTCTGATCAATGACTGTCTATCAAGTTGCTTACAGAAAACCATCCCAATGGACCCTGCACTTTAATATGATTCCTCACCCTGGTAGTCGTAAGGGCTGTGATGGCTTCTGCCATAAAGCTTAATGATTTCTGTCACACCTCAGAAGGGCAGTGTCTGTACATTTACATTTTAGTCATTTTAGCAGACGCTCTTATCCAGAGCGACTTACAGTTAGTGAGTGCATAACTTTTTTTCACACTGTACTGTCAGTGAGAGTGATCCTCTGGGCATGTGTCTGTCCCTAGTCTCCAGCGGATTTCAGGGCTGTGTCTCAAATAGCACCCTTATTACCTTTATACTCTATGGGCCCTTGTCAAAAGTAGTGCACTAGAAAGTGAATAGGGTGCCATTCGGGTTGCATCTCCTGACAGTTTGGAACTGTGAACCCAGCAAAACAAAATTGGTTCTGGGAAAAGTTCCCAGAGTATTCGTTAGGTTGCGGCAAACGTTCTCATTACACAAAAACGGTCCAGTCGTGCTGATGATTATGCAATGTTTGCATAAAACTTTGCCTGATGTTTCAAGAACGTTCCCAGAACACATTTTGTGTGTTCTTTAAAGGTTCCCGGAATGTTTCACTAGGTTGTGGGAACAGTCTGGTGGGAACATTGCGGCGACATCACAAAAGACCAACTGGACAAAAACTGGTTGAATCAATGTTGATTCCACGATAAAACATAAATAAATCAATGTGATGACTTTGATCAACGTGGAAAACTGATTGGATTTGCAAAAAGTCTTCAACATTTCCTATTTTTTTCACCCACCTTTTAATCTAAATCCAATGACATGGTGAAATTTTTTGTTGATTTCACGTTAAATTCACGTTAGTTGACAACTCAACCAAATGTAAATCAAAACTAGGCGTGGAACTGATGTTTGTGCCCAGTGGGGATGAACTGTCCTATTTTGCGGATTATTATACATTCACCTGATGTTACAAGAACGTTCCTAGACCACTATTTTTTTTTAAAATGTTGTTTAAAAGTTCCTAAAACATTTATTTAGGTTGTGGGAACATTGTGGGGATATGACAGATAGGTTCCCAAAACACTAAAACTGTCCAGTTGTGCTGATATTCAGATAACGTTTGTATCAGGGTACAACAAAACATTCCTTTGATGTTACAGAACAGCCTATCTGAGTTCTTTAAAACCTCAAAAAGTCTAAGCCGTTGGAGGGGATGGTACTAAGCTAACGTATGGAATTATTTTAAGATGGTCATACCATTGTAAAAAATATATTTTATAAAATATTGAATTTGGCCTTTACCTCTATAGCCCATAGAAACGTGTTGAATAACACATTCATAAGTGCAAAAAAAACAGTCAAAAAATTAATCATAAGTAATAAGGTTTTGAAGTGTCTGTCCTGTATCCAGGAGATATAAAAAAGCTCACAAAATATTTTAGTTTTGTTGGACACATATTTAACCCCTTATTTTTGTTGCCACAAAACTACCTCCATACTTCCATTTGTTTGTATGGGTTACCTTCAGATGAGTCCCGTAACACTTGTTGGGGTTGTAGAGCAAAATTGAGAGTCTTCTCTTTCCACAGTAAGGTCATATTAGTTTGTAGCTCAGGTGTGCTTTGGATCATTGTTCTGCTGGAAGATCCAACCACGGCCCAGTTTAAGCTTCCTAGCAGAAGCAGTCAGGTTCTGATTGAATATCTGCTGGTACTTGATGGAGTCCATAATACCATGTATCCTAACAAATTGTCCAGGGCCTTTGGAAGAAAAACAGCCCCACAACATCAAAGATCCACCACCACACTTCACAGTGGAGATGAGGTACTTTTCAGCATGTCTTTCTTTCTGTCTACACCAAACCCACCTCTGGTGTTTGTTTCCAAAAAGCTATATTTTGGTCTCATCTGACCATGGAAACCGATCCCATTGAAAGTTCCTGTAACGTTTGGCTAACTGTAGGCGCTTGAGTTTGTTGTTCTGATGACAGCAAAGGCTTTTTTTATGGCAACCCTCCCAAACCACTTGCGGTTATGTAGGTGGCGTCTGATCGTAGTTTTGGAGCCTTTCTGACCCCAAGACCCAACTAGCATCTGCAATTCTCCAGCTGGGATCCTTGGAGATTTTTGGGCCACTCGAACCATCCTCCTCACGGTGCATGGGGTCAATATAGACACACATCCTCTTCCAGGCCGATTGTTAACATCTCCAGTTGCTTTAAACTTCTTCATTATTGCCCTGGTAGTGGAAATTGGCATTTCCAAACGTTGAGCTATTTTCTTATAGCCATTTCCTGATTTGTGCAGCTCAACAACCTTTTGTCGCACATCATTACTGTATTCTCAGGTCTTTCCCATAGTGATGGATGACTATGGGAACTTGTCCTGTGTGTCACCTCATATTTTTACCCCAGTGAAACAGGAAGTCATGGCTTACCACTTAAGGGTTCCTAATCACTCAGGTGAACTTAAAAACATAAAATATGAATGGGAATATACTTCAGTTAGATTTAACTCATAAGCATTTCTAGGGGTGCCAATAATAGTGGCACACATGTTTCGGAGAGAAACATTTATTTCACATGTATTTTTTAAAGTAATTTTACTTAAATTAAAGGGTAGATTTTTGTGAATATTTTGAATGAAAGACCAAGAGGATAAACAGCAAATAAAAAAATGTCACAGCCCGTTTTGCTCATATTTACCAAGGGTGCCAATATTAGTGGAGAGCGCTGTATATCACCTTGTAGTGGGCCTACAATACAATCCTCAAATTTGAATTGTCGTTAAAACTACAGAGAAATATAATGGAGATGCTTTCTTATGATTTAATGAGCTAGAAATGTGCATGCAGAGAATGTTGTAGTAATATTAGGTCAAACTTAATTATAAAATGTTCTAAATGTTCTTGAAATGTTCCGAGGACCTCCAAGACAAGGTCAAATGTATATTGTGTGGACATCAATGGAATATGATGTTAAACCTAAAACAAATGTGCTATGAACGTCATAAAAATTGACTTATTTGGAAAATGTGGAACATTGTGGGAATGTTCTGTGCAACCTCTTAAGTTCAATATGTGAATATCACAAGAATATTCTCACAACATTCCCAGACAAATCCCATAACTTCATTAAATGTTCTGGAAACCTTTAATTAACTTAGATCAGGTGTTCTTGTCAACCTTCTTACAATATTAAGGGAATGTCCTGTGCAACCTAACTTAAACATTGTATGAATGTCATCACAACTGAGCATATTTTGTGCTTTAGGAACCTATCTCTTGTAACGTACCCACACTGTTCCCACAACCTAATCACATGTTCTGGGAACCTTTAAAGAACTCAGAAAGGCTGTCCTGTCAACATGTTTTGCAACATCAAATGAATGTTTTGTGCACCCTGATCCATAAATTAGCTGAATGTCGGCACAACTGGCCAGTTTTAGTGCTTTAGGATCCTATCTCCTGTCATGTCCCCACAATGTTCCCACAACATAAAGACATTTTAAGGAACTTTTATACATAAAAAAATGTGTTCTGGGAATGTTCTTGTAACATCAGGTGAACGTTTTTTGCACCCTAACAGAAACATTGTATAATAATCCGCACAACTGGACAGTTGTTTGAGAAGAATGTGATTTTCAGCCATACAGTAACAATCCATCCTTTTGCCAAATCAAGCTCTGGAAATTCTTCATTGATGATTTAATCCTTCTATTCCAGGGCACAGCAGAGGAACTTCATCAATTCCACTCCTTCATCAATACAAGCAGTGAACATCTGATATTCACCCTCACCTTTGATGCGCAATGAAACAAGTTTTCTGGACATTTTGATAAAGAGGGAGGGGGTGTGGATTCAGCACGGACCTATACAGGAAGCCGAAGGACAGGAATTCCATGTTACGCGTAGACAGCTTCCACCCTACACCCCTTGAAAAAGAGCCTCCCTGTCAGCCAATACAGTCGCATACGCAGGATCTGTAGTGCACAGAGTGACTACGAGTGACCCCCCCCCCCCCCCGACCAACGAGTTCAATGCCTCCTTCAATACTCCCCACTTGTTAAACAGTTCCACCATATAATTAGAAAACATTGGAAAATCTTGAGCACTGAAAACACGTTTAAACAACCCCGGTGAGTAGTCTTCAGACGCGTTCCCCAAAATCAGTCAAATGGTGGTGAGATCTTCCACCGGTGCCACGTAGCACCTTCCTAGACAATGTGCTGGATGGTAATTACAGATGTGGCCAAATGTACACAATGTAACTTTACGAACAAATGCACAATGTTCAATCAACCTATCACGGGCAAGGCCATTAAGGTTAAGGGCATCATTATGTAAATACAAAAAATATGTGGTATACCCGATCCAGTGTATTTGTTGTCTATGCTATGTAGGAAAAACGAGCTCTGAAAACAAGGATAGCAGAAAATCAGGAGTAATATCAGGATTGTTGACCAGAGAAACCCTGTGGCTGAGCATTTCATGGAGGTTCGTCACAACATCAACTCTCTGAGATAAATTGGCATCGAACATGTTAAGACTCCTAGGAGGGGAGGGGGGATACTGATAATCTATTACAGAAAAGAGAATTGTATTTGGATTCACCGTTTGTGCACCATGTCTCCTAAAGGTCTGAACCAAGAGTTTGATATCAGACAATTTCTTACATTAATATGTAACGTTGATTTGTCCTGCCATTTTGTACATACTGTATATATTTGTTTTTTTTTGTAACTGCTACATGTGCCCATCTCATTGATATCAAATGATGTTGTTTTTTAAATAGGTCACTATAATTATATCTATGGGCACCGCGCGTCTTGCACATAATGGGGTAGCACAACAGTTTCCAACGTTATCTCTTTTTTTTTTTTTTTTTTTTTTACTGTTGCCTACGTTTTAACTTGGACCCATTTGTATGTATATATTTATTTATGACCATATGTATCTCTGTGATTAATGATGATTGTCTCTGCGCAAAAGTGAACTAAATTATTTCCACACCCACCACATGTCATTTGTGTGGTGGTCATGTGAGGTGAAATGGGATGTGAGCACTCAGTCTGTTAGACCTGACAAAGATCCGTTTCGGATCGAAACCTAGTCAATAAGCGGTAAATTGGGAGACTTCCTGTTCTTTGCATGTATTCTTTGTTAGTCCAGTACCTAGGTTTTTAAGGATGTGCGTATGACCACAGACTTGCCCCCACTATGTTCCCACCAGACTGCTCCCACAACCTAATAAAACATTCTGGGAACCTTTAAAGAACAGACGAAATGTGTTCTGGGAACATTTTTGCAACACCAGGCAAATTTTTTATACAATCATTGTATTATTATCAGCATGACTGGACAGTGTTTGTGTTATGAGAACATTTGCCGCAATCCAACCAATGTTCAAGGAACTTTTCTTAAAACCAATTTTGGTTTTCTGGAAACATTTGAATGAATGTTAGGAGAACATTCCAAGGATATTTCATAAAAAAAAACCAAAAAAAAACTTTTGGTTATCAAAAACATTCTTTGAATGTTTTGGGATGTTATCATCCTAATGTTAGATAAAACCTCAACTAGAATTGAACCCTTCCTTTATGTTCCGGTCAGTTTGACCCGGAACAGAGTTTGAAATCACTCAAATAAAATTGTACGTCATTTTACCACAATGACCCTTCATCTACTTTCCTAAATATGGGTCTCAAACTTTAAAAAAAAGTAATAGTACTAATTAGACCCGGAATAGTGACATCCATTATGTTCTGTGTTAATTTGAAACAAGCTGCTTTCTGCACAGGAATGGTGCAACCATGCTGATCACAGAAAAATACAGTGCCTTCAGACCCTTGAATCTTTCCACATTTTGCTACGTAACGGCCTTAGTCTAATAATGATTAAACTATTTTTTCCCCTCATCAATCTACACACCATAATGACAAAGCAAAAAAAGGTTTTTAGAATGTTTTACTAATTTGTTAAAAATAAAATACTGAAATATCACATTTACATAAGTATTCAGACCCTTTACTCATTACTTTGTTGAAGCACCTTTGGCAGCAATTACAACATCAAGTCATCTTGGGTATGACGCTACAAGCTTGGCACACCTGTATTGTGAATTGTCCCAAAGCCACTCCTGCGTTGTCTTGGCTGTGTGCTTAGGGTCGTTGTCCTGTTGGAAGGTGAACCTTCACCCCAGTCTGAGGACCTGAGTGCTCTGGAGCAGGTTTTCATCAAGGATCTCTCTGTACTTTGCTCCGTTAATCTTTGCCTCAATCCTGACTAGTCTACCAGTCCCTGCTGCTGAAAAACAATATTGGTTTCATCAGACCAGATAATCTGAGAGTCTTTAGGTGCATTTTGGCAAACTCCAAGCAGGCTGTCATGTGCCTTTTACTGAGGAGTGGCTTCCATCTAGCCACTCTACCATAAAGGCCTGATTGGTGGAGTGCTGCAGAGATGATTGTCCTTGTGGAAGGTTCTCCCATCTCAACAGAGGAACTCTAGAGCTCTGTCAGAGTGACCATCGGGTTCTTGGTCACCTCCCTGACCAAGGCCCTTGTCCCCCGATTGCTCAGTTTGGCTTGGGAACCTTCAACTGACAATTTCTTTGACCTCATGGCTTGGTTTTTGCTCTGACATGCACTGTCAACTGTGGGACCTTATATAGACAGGTGTGTGCCTTTCCAAATCATGTCTAATCAATTGAATTTGATTAGACATGATATTATTATTTTATTATTATTATTATTATTGAATTTACTACAGGTGGACTCAAATCAAGTTGTAGAAACATCTCAAGGATGATCAATGGAAACAGGATGCACCTAGCTCAATTTCAACTCTCATAGCAAAGGGTCTGAATACTTAAGTAAATAAGGTATTTCTGTTTTATATTTTTAATGCATTTGCAAATAAATCTAAAAACCTGTTTTCACTTGGTCATTATGGGGTATTCTGTGTAGATTGCTGAGTTTTTAAATATTTTTGATCCATTTTAGAATACGTCTGTAATGTAACAAAATGTGGAAAAAGTCAAGGGCACTGTAAGGCACTGTAAGTATGATTTCCCTATGACGCTCAGAGGCTGAGCAACACTGATCTGAAGTCAATTTGAAGTCAATTTGACCTTGACCCTTGACCCTTGACCTTTGTGCTAGAGACAAATGGTATTCTGTGCAGTAAAGATATAACCATGACGATCACAAGGATATAAGTATGTTTTCCCTGTGTTGTTCAGAGGCCAATGAACAGTGATATGAAGTTTAGCAGAAAATTAGCAAAACATTAATAAATGTCATAAAATGTAATAATTTGATTTATTTTACGACTTTGGTACAGTAATCAAACATTTGGCTTTCAATTTAGAACAGTTTGGTCTATCAACTCTGTGGGGAAAGTATATGAAAAAGGACATTCACAGCTTCTTTAAAATACATTTTGAGAGGTTAAACATCCTATATTGATGATCTTGATGTACTTAGTGATCTTACAGTACCGGAACATAACTCGTTATAGCCTTTTCCAGCATAACGGACGGGATAATGGGAATCTTAGCTAATGTTCTGGGAATGTTCCCCATTTGCTTGGAAAACTGTTCAGGCTTTGCCTCAGTGTCATTAAAAAGCCCAAAACGATTGGCCATGATGAAGCGCTTAGCCGGACCACCTTTTTTTATGTCTGGCACCGTAATCCCTCAGTGGTGACACGGTTACTATCACGACCCCATGTCCTCTCCCATCCCTCCGCCATGACAGATATCACTGTGTAAAAGCTCCCTAGAGGTTCCTATCTGAAGTCTATGTTAAGGGCTATTATCAACAGACTTTGGCTGTGTCCCAAATGGCACCCTATTCCTGCTGGTCAAAAAAAGCAGTGCGCTATATAGGGCAGCCTTTCTCAAAGTATGGGTCGCAACCCAGAGTGGGTCGTGTCCACGGTTAATGTTGGGGGTCGCCACCTCATTTCTGTCTATTTATATACAGAATCTGTTTAACTCAGTCGGGTTTTTCAACTCACTGCTGAGCGTTAGAATAGTAGAATACACAAGGTGCACTTTAGACATTTCAAGCCGTTACCATTCATGTTCTTTAGGAGCATCATGATGAATGAGCCCTTCCCATTCACGGTTTTTAGCGTCACGGTTAATGAGCCCTTCCCATTCACGGTTTTTAGCATCAGGAAGAATGAGCCCTTCCCATTCACGGTTTTTAGCATCAGGAAGAGTGAGCCCTTCCCAGTCACGGTTTTTAGCATCAGGAAGAATGAGCCCTTCCCAGTCATGGTTTTTAGCATCAGGAAGAATGAGCCCTTCCCAGTCATGGTTTTTAGCATCAGGAAGAATGAGCCATTCCCATTCGTGAGGGTCTGAATCTGAGAAACCAACATTTAATGTTGGACACCTCTACCAACCAAGCTTCAGACTCTGAAGAGTGATTGACAGCTTAAAGTTTAAGCCCCTGCATGTGAAAAGCCCAGCATTATTCCCTTGGTAGAGAGACATACATGATGTGTATATCTTCAAGGTACATACTGTGGGTTTGTAATTTCTTACTTCTTCAAATAGGTTCTTTAAGGCAGAAATGTAAAAGCCAATGTAATTGTCTTGACTCTGGATATCTCGACCAATCGGTAAGTAAGCTCATTACGAGGGTAAAACTCTCAGCGGGTGACCTGATGATCAGGTTAGACATGGTGTTCCTCTCCCGCAGTCCTCTTAGAGCACCAGGGAGCAGGTCTTCAGCGCTGTGCACTCTGAGGAGGAGCAATGGAGAGACCTGGGTACGTCCAGCAGAGCACGAAATGGAAGAAAAACAGGCTGAAGCAAGGAGGTTCTATCTGAACTCATCCAATAAGGAACGCTTGTTTTCAGCTTTTTTTAAACGTTTTTTTCTTGGCGGGCCCTAATGAATGCGGGCCCTCCTGTCTAATGTTTAGAGACGTGTTCCACCAATTTAACAACAAGACACCAGCTACCAAAGACAATGGTGTGATTAGCATGGTGGATGTACTGACCAGGACTGTAACAAATCATACACTACCTTTACTCATTACTGCAACCTGCAGTGGTTGAATTGTCCCAGACTCATTAGTGTCTGCATTGCCGTAATGTGTCTCTTCCTTATTTGTAGCCTGGTTTGGTTGGATGAATGGAGAGAATGTTGTACTTTTGTAATGTCGAACTGTGTTTGTGTGTACAAGGGATGTCCATTACCATAACAGCATAATAGAGGCCATTAACATTCGGAGAATTGCAGCTGGACCAGATAAAAATGGCCTAATGAAGGCTTTGGCAAATTAGGATAATGGATTGGCCTCCAACAAAACTGTTTACATGGCTGCTTCCTCTAATGACACTGTTATCCAGGAGACTGCAATCATTGGCTCAGCTCAATCACCGCAGGCTAAATGGAGGTACACCTAGCTAACACTAGTTTAGTTTGAGATGAGACTACATTTGATGAGAGAAAACACAGATCAACCTATCTAATGTTTTTTTTTAATGTTAGATACTTATTATAAACTGGGTGGTTCGAGCCATGAATGCTGATTTGCCGACAGCCGTGGTATATCACACCGTATACCACGGGTATGAAAATACTTATTTTACTTACTATTTTTACTCCTCTAATTACGTTGGTGACCAGTTTATAATAGCAATAAGGCACCTCGGGGGTGTGGTATATGGCCAATATACCACATCTAATGGCTGTATCCAGGAACTCCGCGTTGCGTCGTGCTTAAGAACAGCCCTTAGCCGTGGTATATTGGCCATATACCACACCTCCTCTGGCCTTATTGCTTAATTACAAACGGGAAATTCGAGCCCTGAATGCTGATTGGCTGAAAGCCGTGGTATATCAGACCATGGGAATGACAAAACATGTATTTTTACTGCTCTAATTACATTTGTAACTAGTTTATAATGCCAATAAGGCATCTTGGGGGTTTGTGATATATGTGTATTCGGAAAGGATTCAGAACCCTTGACTTTTTCCACGTTTTGTTACGTTACAGCCTTATTCCAACATTGATTAAATGGTTTTTTTCCCTCATCAATCTACACACAATACCCCATAATGACAAAGCAAAAACAGTTTTTTTTGTTGAAATTTTAGCAAATGTATATATATATATATATATATCACATTTACATAAGTATTCAGACCCTTTACTCTGTACATTGTTGAAGCACCTTTGGCAGCGATTACAGCCTCAAGTCTTCTTGGGTATGAAGCTACAAGCTTCGCACACCTGTATTTGGGGAGGTTCTCCCATTCCTCTTGCAGATCCTCTCAAGATCTGTCATGTTGGATGGGGAGCGTTGCTGCACAGCTATTTTCAGGTCTCTCCAGAGATGTTCGATCGGGTTCAAGTCCGGGCTCTGGCTGGGACACTCAAGGATGTTCAGAGACTTGTCCCGAAGCCACTCCTGCGTTGTCTTGGCTGTGTGCTTAGGGTCGTGGTTCTGTTGGAAGGTGAACCTTCCTTCGCCCCAGTCTGAGGTCCTGAGCGCTATGGAGCTGGTTTTCATCAAGGTTCTCTCTGTACTTTGCTCCATTCATCTTTCACTAGATCCTGACTAGTCTCCCAGTCCCTGCCGCTGAAAAACATCCCCACAGCATGATGCTGCCACCACCATGCTTCACCGTAGGGATGGTGCCAGGTTTCCTCCAGACAAGACGCTTCGCATTCAGGCCAAAGAATTCAATCTTGGTTTCATCAGACCAGAGAATGTTGTTTCTCATGGTCTGAGAGTCTTTAGGTGCCTTTTGGCAAACTCCAAGCGGGCTGTCATGTGCCTTTTACTGAGGAGTGGCTTCTGTCCGGCCACTCTACCATAAAGGCCTGATTGGTGGAGTGCTGCAGAGATGGTTATCCTTCTGGAAGGTTCTCCCGTCTCCACAGAGGAACTCTAGAGCTCTGTCAGAGTGACTATCGGGTTCTTGGTCACCTCCCTGATCAAGGCCCTTCTTCCCCGATTGCTCAGTTTGGCCGGGCGGCCAGCTCTAGGAAGAGTCTTGGTATTTGCAAACTTCTTCCATTTAAGAATGATGGAGACCTTCAATGCTGTAGAAATGTTTTGGTACCCTTCCCCAGATCTGTGCCTCGACACAATCCTGTCTCGGAGCTCTGCGGACAATTCCTTCGACCTAATGGCATGGTTTTTGCTCATGCGTGCACTGTCAACTGTGGGACCTTATATAGACAGGTGGGTACCTTTCCAGATTATGTCCAATCAATTGAATTTACCACAGGTGGACAAGTTGTAGAAACATCTCAAGGATGATCAATGGAAACAGGATGCACCGGAGCTCAATTTCGAGTCTCATAGCAAAGGGTCTGAATACTTGTGTAAATAAGGTTTTTCAGTTTTCTTATTTTGTATACCTTTGCAAAAATGTCTAAACCCGTTTTCACTTTGTCATTATGGGGTATTTTGTGTAGATCGATGAGGAATTATTTTAATCCATTATAGAATAAGGCTGTAATGTAACAAATGTGGAAAAAGGGGTCTGAATACTTTCCGAATTCACTGTACCACAGCTAAGGGCTGTATCCAGGCACTCCGCGCTGCGTCGTGCGTAAGAACAGCCCTTAGCCGTGGTATATTGGCCATATACCACGCCCCCTCGGGCCTTAGTGCTTAAATATATACCTATATTATATTGCGCCATGTTGTTCATTATCAAACTGTGGGATCGGACTTCCACCACCTTGGATTGGTAGGCTGCAGCACAGACCCTCTATCAAAATAACCATGGAACAGCAACCATCAGTACAGTCGTGGTCAGAAGTTTTGAGAATGACACAAATACTAATTTTTACAAAGTCTGCTGCCTTAGTTTTGATGATGGCAATTTGCATATACTCCAGAATGTCATGAAGAGTGATCAGATGAATTGCAATTAATTGCAAAGTCCCTCTTTGCCATGAAAATGAACTTAATCCCCAAAAAACTTTTCCACTGCATTTCAGCCCTGCCACAAAAGGACCAGCTGCCATCATGTCAGTGATTCTCTCGTTAACACAGGTGAGAGTGTTGACGAGGACAAGGCTGGAGATCACTCTGTCATGCTGATTGAGTTAGAATAACAGACTGGAAGCTTTAAAAGGAGGGTGGTGCTTGAAATCATTGTTCTTCCTCTGTTAACCATGGTTACCTGCAAGGAAACACGTGCCGTCATCATTGCTTTGCACAAAAAGGGCTTCACAGGCAAGGATATTGCTGCTAGTAAGATTGCACCTAAATCAACCATTTATCGGATCATCAAGAACTTCAAGGAGAGAGGTTCAATTGTTGTGAAGAAGGCGTCAGAGCGCACAAGAAAGTCCAGCAAGCGCCTGGACCGTCTCCTAAAGTTGATTCAGCTGCGGGATCGGGGCACCACCAGTGCAGAGCTTGCTCAGGAATGGCAGCAGGCAGATGTGAGTGCATCTGCACGCACAGTGAGGCAAAGACTTTTGGAGGATGGCCTGGTGTCAAGAAGGGCAGCAAAGAAGCTACTTCTCTTCAGGAAAAACATCAGGTACAGACTGATATTCTGCAAAACGTACAGGGATTGGACTGCTGAGGACTGGGGTAAAGTCATTTTCTCTGATGAATCCCCTTTCTGATTGTTTGGGGCATCCGGAAAACACCTTGTCCGGAGAAGACAAGGTGAGCGCTACCATCAGTCCTGTGTCATGCCAACAGTAACGCATCCTGAGACCATTCATGTGTGGGGTTGCTTCTCAGCCAAGGGAGTGGGCTCACTCACAAATTTGCCTAAGAACACAGCCATGAATAAAGAATGGTACCAACACATCCTCCGAGAACAACTTCTCCCAACCATCCAAGAACAGTTTGGTGACAACCAATGCCTTTTCCAGCATGATGGAGCACATTGCCATAAGGCAAAAGTGATAACTAAGTGGCTCGGGGAACAAAACATCGACATTTTGGGTCCATGGCCAGGTAACTCCCCAGACCTTAATCCCATTGAGAACTTGTGGTCGATCCTCAAGAGGCGGGTGGACAAACAAAAACCCACAAATTCTGACAAACTCCAAGCATTGATTATGCAAGAATGGGCTGCCATCATTCAGGATGTGGCACAGAAGTTAATTGACAGCATGCCAGGGCGGATTGCAGATATTGACTCTTTGCATAAACGTAATGTAATTGTCAATAAAAGCCTTTGACACTTATGGAATGCTTGTGATTATACTTCAGTATACCATAGTAACATCTGACAAAAATATCTCATAACACTGAAGCAGCGAACTTTGTGAAGACCAATACTTGTGTCTTTCTCAAAACTTTTGACCACGACTGTAGAGAGGAGATCTTCTCCAATCTTCCCTCTAGTTGTAAAGGTTAGAATACTGAACAACCGTAGTGTTGTTGGACCATCCAGAGCCTCAGCCAGTCCATTACCTCTAATAAACCAGGTGACCCAGGTTGAACCTCATCCATATTTAGTCCATTACCTCTAATAAACCAGGTGACCCAGGTTGAACCTCATCCATATTTAGACCACTACCTCTAATAAACCAGGTGACCCAGGTTGAACCTCATCCATATTTAGACCATTACCTCTAAAAAAACAGGTGAACCAGATTGAACCTCTTCCATATTTAGTACATTACATCTAATATACCAGGTGACCCAGGTTGAACCTCATCCATATTTAGACCATTACAT
>NC_059214.1:56651981-56664481 GCF_020615455.1 Coregonus clupeaformis | reverse complement strand
TGAAAGTGAACTGTTTGCGTGTGATCAGGGGTGTATTCATTCCGCCAATTCTGTTAAAAAACATTTCTTAAACGGAAGTAAACGGAACGAAATTGGGTTAAAAATACCAGAATCTGTCCAATAGAAACTCTCGTTTGCAACTGTTGGACTAATGATTACACTCTAGATCAGCTAGATGCAGTCAAGAGTGTGCAAGGCGGTATTGAATGTGTTACTGTCTGTCACTTTGATTACTAAAACTTCTCTCAACCTGCGCACCTACGTTGTAAACTTTAATTTGTAGGCTAGGTTGTAGCAACCTCATGATGGGTACAGGAAAAATTTGAGTATCATGTAGTAGCCTAAACCTATCGATGTTACATTGAGCTGGGTGAATGGAATATGAACGACAGTCATCCAATATGCTGTAATAGAAATAAGGCCATAAGGCTCATAAAGAGAGTCATAATGTTAAACGGCACCGACCGCCACTGGAATCCACAGCGGGCCAGGAATCTCTAACCCTGGCAATGTTACTGGTAAATCCACAGCGGGCTAGGAATCTCTAACCCTGGCAATGTTACTGGTAAATCCACAGCGGGCTAGGAATCTCTAACCCTGGCAATGTTACTGGTAAATCCACAGCGGGCTAGCAATCTCTAACCCTGGCAATGTTACTGGTAAACTCATGGGTACACTCAAAATTGCTGCCAGCCACCCCATTAAAACCCATCAGAGTCTAAGCCCTATCTGAGCCGGGGGGGGAGGGTTCTACTAAGCTATATGGAATTGTTTTAAGAAGGTCATACCAAGGATCATTTAGCTATCTGATTTAGAATTTAAGACCCCTTGAAGTATCCCAAAAATATATAAATCAATTATTTGATGAAAAATTATTTTTGGCCTTACTACTATTAACCCATACAATTGCATTGAATAACAGATTCACTACATGGACCAACAGATAGTCCCCAAAAAATATAAAAAGGAAGTTTGTTCTGAAGTGTCTTTCCTATATCTGAGAGATATAAAACAGATCAGGAAACATTTGTTTCTTTAAAGCCATATTTCTGCCTTAAACAATCTCCACATACAGTGCCTTTACTCAGTACTTTGTTGAAGCACCTTTGGCAGCGATTACAGCCTCAAGTCTTCTTGGGTATGACGCTACAACCTTGGCACACCTGTATTTGGGGAGTGGGCTGAAATGGCGCCGGAGGAGATGGCTGCCGTTTTACAGGCTCCTAACGAATTCTGCTATTGTGTGTGTTTTTTTCACGTTATTTGTAACATATTTTGTACATAATGTTTCTGCCACCGTCTCTTATGACCGAAAAGAGCTTATGGATATCAGGACAGCGATTACTCACCTCAACAACGATTTTTTTCTTTAACGAGTCAAACGCAAAGGATTTACTTCAGACACCCGACAAGGCCCAAATCCCCATCATTCGCATGAAGAAGAGGCGGAGATATCGGGGACGTAGGTCGGGGTGCCTTGTAAGGATCCGACGGCGAGTGGGAAATCTGCCTCTACCATCAGTCCTATTAGCCAACGTACAACCATTGGATAATAAAATGGATGAGCTCCGATCAAGAATATCCTACCAACGGGACATGAAAAACTGTAATATCTCATGTTTCACCGAGTCGTGGCTGAACGACGACATGAATGACATACAGCTGGCGGGATATACGATACATCAGCAGGATAGAATGGCTGACTCTGGTAAGACAAGGGGTGGCGGTGTATATTTGTAAACAACAGCTGGTGCATAAAATCGAATACTAAGGAAGTCTCGTGATTTTGCTCGCCTCGAGCATCTCATGATACGTTTTAGGTTTTCGGTGCATCGGCAAGATAGAACAGCTGCCTCCGGCTTTCGATCCTGACTAGTCTCCCAGTCCCTGCCGTTGAAAAACATCCACACAGCTTGATGCTTCCACCGCCATGAATCACCATAGGGATGGTGCCAGGTTTCCTCCAGACGTGACGCTTGGCATTCAGGCCAATAAGTTAAATCTTGGTTTCATCAGACCAGAGAATCTTGTTTCTCATGGTCTGAGAGTCCTTTAGGTGCCTTTTGGCAAACTCCAAGCAGGCTGTCATGTGCCTTTTACTGAGGAGTGGCTCCCGTCTGGCCACTCTACCATAAAGGCCTAATTGGTGGAGTGCTGCAGAGATGGTTGTCCTTCTGGAAGGTTCTCCCATCTCCACAGAGGAACTCTAGAGCTCTGTCAGAGTGACCATCGGGTTCTTGGTCACCTCCCTGATCAAGACCCTTCCCCGATTGCTCAGTTTGGCCGGGCAGCCAGCTCTAGGAAGAGTCTTGGTGGTTGCAAACTTCTTCCATTTATGGATGATGGAGGCCACCATGTTCTTGGGGACCTTCAATGCTGCAGACATTTTTTGGTACCCTTCTCTAGATCTGTCTCTAGACACAATCCTGTCTCGGAGCTCTACGGACAATTCCTTTGACCTCATGGCTTGGTTTTTGTGCTGACATGCACTCTAGCTACAAGCTTCGCACACCTGTATTTGGGGAGTTTCTCCCATTCTTCTCTGCAGATCCTCTCAAGATCTGTCATGTTGGATGGGGAGCTTCGCTGCACAGTTATTTTCAGGTCTCTCCAGAGATGTTCGATCGGGTTCAAGCCCGGGCTCTGGCTGGGCCACTCGACATTCAGAGCCTTGTCCCGAAGACACTCCTGCATTGTCTTGGCTGTATGCTTAGGGTCGTGGTCCTGTTGGAAGGTGAACCTTCGCCCCAGTCTGAGGTCCTGAGCGCTATGGAGCTGGTTTTCATCAAGGTTCTCTCTGTACTTTGCTCCGTTCATCTTTCACTAGATCCTGACTAGTCTCCCAGTCCCTGCCGCTGAAAAACATCCCCACAGCATGATGCTGCCACCACCATGCTTCACCGTAGGGATGGTGCCAGGTTTCCTCCAGACAAGACGCTTCGCATTCAGGCCAAAGATCTTCAATCTTGGTTTCATCAGACCAGAGAATGTTGTTTCTCATGGTCTGAGAGTCTTTAGGTGCCTTTTGGAAAACTCCAAGCGGGCTGTCATGTGCCTTTTACTGAGGAGTGGCTTCTGTCCGGCCACTCTACCATAAAGGCCTGATTGGTGGAGTGCTGCAGAGATGGTTATCCTTCTGGAAGGTTCTCCCATCTCCACAGAGGAACTCTAGAGCTCTGTCAGAGTGACTATCGGGTTCTTGGTCACCTCCTTGATCAAGGCCCTTCTTCCCCGATTGCTCAGTTTGGCCGGGCGGCCAGCTCTAGGAAGAGTCTTGGTGGTTGCAAACTTCTTCCATTTAAGAATGATGGAGACCTTCAATGCTGTAGAAATGTTTTGGTACCCTTCCCCAGATCTGTGCCTCGACACAATCCTGTCTCGGAGCTCTGCGGACAATTCCTTCAACCTAATGGCATGGTTTTTGCTCATACGTGCACTGTCAACTGTGGGACCTTATATAAACAGGTGTGTGCCTTTCCAAATCAAGTCCAATCAATTGAATTTACCACAGGTGGACTCCAATCAAGTTGTAGAAGCATCTCAAGGATGATCAATGGAAACAGGATGCACCGGAGCTGAATTTCGAGTCTCATAGCGAAGCGTCTGAATACTTATGTAAAGGTCATATTTCGTTTTTTATTTTTTATAAATTTTTTAACATTTCTACAAACCTGTTTTTGCTTTGTCATTATAGAGTATTGTGTGTAGATTGATGAGAAAAAAAAGAAATTTCATCAATTTTAGAATAAGGCTGTAATGTAACAAAATGTGGAAAAAGTCAAGGGGTCTGAATACTTTCCGAATGCATTGTATGCTGTACTTCCATTACGTTTTTCAGCTGGTATGGGGACCTTTCAGACAAGTCTTGTGAGGCCTGTGGGTGTCTTAGAGCAAAACAACCGACATGTAGGTGTTCGTGAGAGTCTCACCTTCGCACAGAGCGGTCATAGTGTGTAGTCCCAAACGGTCCGGACCAGAGCATTTGAGCCGAGTTGAGCAGTTGGAAATCCTGCTCTTTTCGCTTATGGAGTGGCGCTTACACACCACTCTGGTGTTTACAAACCACTCTGGCGCTCCATGTCCTTTCTGACCGCTCCACTAAAAACCGCTCCGCACTCACAGGAAAACAAAATGCCTCTCCAAATTTGCTCCATTAGTTAAAATCACAATACTAGTCGTATTGTGGCCCTAGTAGTATTGTGGCCCTAGTAGTATTGTGGCCCTAGTAGTATTGTGGCCCTAGCAGTATTGTGGCCCTAGTAGTATTGTGGCCCTAGTAGTATTGTGGCCCTAGTAGTATTGTGGCCCTAGTAGTATTGTGGCCCTAGCAGTATTGTGGCCCTAGTAGTATTGATAAGGTAAGCATCAAGATAATTACACTCAAAATGTCTAGATGCTGTGTTAATATAAAGATGAATGTGATGACACTTTAGTAAAGGAAACCTTTACTCTTCTATCTTCCTCAATTACTGTGAGTGATCAAGGGAGGAAGGAAACCCCCTGGGAGAAAACACCACGATGATTATCATCAGTATTAATGTTTAATGATCAACTTAATTCTCATCCCAGCATCGCTGCCTCTGTGCAGTCAAGTTGACAAGATGAGGCTTGTGACAGTGATATGTAAATGTGCCTTAATGAGTCTATCACAGATTGTCATAATCATTTAAAATAATGTAATTAATACAAAAAAAAGTATTAACCTGCAAAGTGAATCTAGTAATTGTTATTATTATATATTTTTAAACTGTTCTGTCAAATGAGTCAAGCCTAAGTAAAATGTGACCGAACAGAGAGAATGAATCATTTAGTGTCTGAAACCAAACAAACCGACTGATGAGGTGGGATTTTTTTTTGGAATACTGCTGATCCGTTGCCTTGGCACCCTGCAATTACCGTTAATTATATCCCAGGATTCTTTGCTGCTCGGAATTAGAATTGGTTTAATTTGGTTTAATTTAGATTCCACAATCAGAATGTTGATTAAGCCTGATATAGCACTGCCAATTAGGACACCGTTGAATCAGAAACGAGAACAGCAAGAAAAGTGAGGAAAAGTGACGTTCCAAAAAACAAGAACCATCCGCCTCTTCGGAGTTGTAATTCCCCAGGTAAAGAGCTCTACTCGGTCCAGCACAATATTTACTTAAACGTACGATCCTGTGAAGCAAAACTGAGCTGTGGCCTGGCGAGGGGAGTGTGGGGGGGGGGACGTTCACCAGGGGACATGGTGGGTAAATTGTTTTTTAGATTACATTTGGGCTGAGGTGGTTCCACTCAGAGCTCCAAGCTGTTCTCTCCGTGGTGAGAGTGTGGTCAGTTTCCATTAGCCATCAGCTTGTTCAAACGCACAGTATGTACAAAATGGCACCAAAATGGCACCCAAATGGCACCAAAATGGCACCATGTTCCCTACATACAGTGCCTTGCAAAAGTATTTATCCCCCTTGGCGTTTTTCCTATTTTGTTTGCATTACAACCTGTAATTTAAATAAATTTGGATTTCATGTAATGGACATACACAGTGAAATGAAAAAAAATGACTTGCAACCAATAACCTTCAGAAGTCACATAATTAGTTAAATAAAGTCCACCTGTGTGCAATATATAGGTGTCACATGATCTGTCACATGATCTGAGTATATATACACCTGTTCTGAAAGGCCCCAGAGTCTGCAACACCACTAAGCAAGGGGCACCACCAAGCAAGCGACACCATGAAGACCAAGGAGCTCTCCAAATAGGTCAGGGACAAAGTTGTGGAGAAGTACAGATCAGGGTTGGGTTATAAAAAAATTATCAGAAACTTTGAACATCCCACGGAGCACCATTAAAACCATTATTAAAAAAATGGAAAGAATATGGCACCACAACAAACCTGCCAAGAGAGGGCCGCCCACGAAAACTCACAGACCAGGCAAGGAGGACATTAATCAGAGAGGCAACAAAGAGACCAAAGATAACCCTGAAGGAGCTGCAAAGCTCCACAGCGGAGATTGGAGTATCTGTCCATAGGACCACTTTAAGCCGTACACTCCAAAGAGCTGGGCTTTACGGAAGAGTGGCCAGATAAAAGCCATTGCTTGAAGAAACAAATAAGCAAACACGTTTGGTGTTCGCCAAAAGGCATGTGGGAGACTCCCCAAACATGTGGAAGAAGGTACTCTGGTGAGATGAGACTAAAATTGAGCTTTTTGGCCATCAAGGAAAACGCTATGTCTGGCGCAAACCCAACACCTCTCATCACTTCGAGAAAACCATCAGCAGGGACTGGGAAACTGGTCAGAATTGAAGGAAGATGGATGGCGCTAAATACAGGGAAATTCTTGAGGGAAAACTGTTTCAGTTTTCCAGAGATTTGAGACTGGGATGGAGGTTCACCTTCCAGCAGGACAATGTCCCTAAGCATACTGCTAAAGCAACACTTGAGTGGTTTAAGGGGAAACATTTAAATGTCTTGGAATGGCCTAGTCAAAGCCCAGACCTCAATCCAATTGAGAATCTGTGGTATGACTTAAAGATTGCTGTACACCAGCGGAACCCATCCAACTTGAAGGAGCTGGAGCAGTTTTGCCTTGAAGAATGGGCAGAAATCCCAGTGGCTAGATGTGCCAAGCTTATAGAGACATACCCCAAGAGACTTGCAGCTGTAATTGCTGCAAAAGGTGGCTCTACAAAGTTTTGACTTTGGGGGGGTGAATAGTTATGCACGCTCAAGTTTTCTGTTTTTTTGTCTTATTTCTTGTTTGTTTCACAATGAAAAATATTTTGCAACTTCAAAGTGGTAGGCATGTTGTCTAAATCAAATGATACAACGCCCCCCAAAATCCATTTTAATTCCAGGTTGTAAGGCAACGAAATAAGAAAAATGCCAAGGAGGGTGAATACTTTCGCAAGCCACTGTATAATATGGAATGTGTGATGCATGAACAGAGAACGTTAGGGAGGAAAGGCTCTGATGTTAGCTGCTCCATGTTAGCTGGGCTGTTAAACACAGCTTTCCTTCGCAACCATAGAGCTCTATAATGGGGTCTCCTCAAACATAACCGGAGTATAAAAGGGAAGATAATGTTTTACTTGAGGTAAACGTACTCAGACAATGTCTTATCACCCTCCAAATATAGAGAGTGGGATGTATTTTACTGAGCCACGGTATGTTAATCCCTCCCCAGGTACACACAATATGCAAAGTAGGTTTACCCCAAAAATACTAGACCATGCTCTGCTTTGTTTCTTTGCTACATCTTCAATAATAATGTTGCTTAGAAAATTCACATTGATCGTGTTTTTCTTATCTTAGTGAACATCAGATTTGGTGAATTTCTCAGTGAAGATACACAATACAATCGCCGACATTTTGCCATGGGTATAGGGAAACAATTACATTTCTCCAGTCCCTCAGTGTTGACCTTGCTGAGCAAAACCGTCGAAGCCCTGGCTCTCAGTGTCTGTGTTATCCTGGTGGTCCAGTCCAGTGGTCAGTATGGCTCCATCTCTATTATGTCAGAACCAAGGAGCTCTATTATGTCAGAACCAAGCACAGAGGAGAGCTCTATTATGTCAGAACCAAGCACAGAGGAGAGCTCTATTATGTCTGAACCAAGCACAGAGGAGAGAGGAATGCTACTGGCAAACATCTGAACCAAGCACACACACACAGAGAAAAATATGCTATTGGCAAACAGGGGATGCTACTGGCAAAAGAGAGGAAAGCATAATTTACAGTGACAGGAGTCTGGCTCTCTGTCTCTCTGGCTCTGTCTCTGGCTCTGTCTCTCTGGCTCTGGCTCTGGCTCTGGCTCTGGCTCTCTGTCTCTGTCTCTGTCTCTGTCTCTGTCTCTGTCTCTGTCTCTCTGTCTCTGTGTCTGTCTCTGTCTCTGTCTCTGTCTCTGTCTCTGTCTCTGTCTCTGTCTCTGTCTCTGTCTCTGTCTCTGTCTCTATTTCTCTCTCTCTCTCTCTCTCTCACTCTCTCTCTCTCTCTGTCTCGCATGGCTGAGCAGCAGAATTAACCCGACGCCAAAGGCAATCTTCCTCACCACACAGACATCTAAATCCCTTGCTGCACCACAGCAGCTCTGCCACCGCCCGCCAGAGAGGAGAGGCTGCGGCGTCCCAAATGACACCCTTTTCCCTATGTAGTGCACTACTTTTGTAGTGCTCTGGTCAAAAGTAGTGCACTGCATATGGAATAGGGTACCATTTGGGACGAGTCCAGAGAGGAGGCCAATCATCTCAATATTTCATGAGGTTTTCAGTGCTGTATTGCATTCTCCCCAGTGGCAAACAGCTGCCTATACCCCAGTAGACACCCACAGAGCAGAGCAGGCTGTGGTTCACAGCCACCAGGGACATCATCATAATAATAATAATCATAATTTTATTTGGCGGACGCCTTTCAGGACATATCTGGGAACCTTAATGCCTCGTACTAAAAACGTTTATAGAATGGATCCAAGAAGAGACACAGCGACTTCACCCGCTGGAGAAAATAAAAGGCGCTACGTGGCTTTGGCATTGATTAATCAACACCTTTGGCATTGATTAATCAACACCTTTGGCATTGATTAATCAACACCTTGGGCATTGATTAACCAACACCTTAGTCATTGATTAGTCAACACCTTTGGCATTGATTAATCAACACCTTTGGCATTGAGGATTAATCAACACCTTTGGCATAGAGGATTAATCAACACCTTTGGCATTGAGGATTAATCAACACCTTTGGCCAAGGATGAATGTGGGACACTGGTGACCAACCTGGGAAAATGTCTAGCTAGCAACGTCTAGTTCCAAGGCCTCGTTCAAAAGCTGCTGTCTAAGAAATGCAAAGCCAGCCTTAACACCTACTGGCACAATTCCCTACTTGTGTGAGTCAGGCAGGGGCCAAGGTCTTTGATCTCCCAGAGCGAGAGGACACCCTATCGATCCAACCAGCCATGTCAGACTAAACTTGCTAGTAATGCCTCAAAACAAGCAGCGCAAATGTTTACAAAGTCAACACTTTTGGTAGCTCAGGTGAAACTTTAGGATTTATTTCTGAGCGGCAACATGCAGCGCTGTATAGAGTAAATCAATCCCCCGGGCAGGTTATTAAACAGTGAGGGGAAACCCTTCTGCCATCCCAGACATGATAATTTTTTCTGCCACAAAGAAACAATCATTTCCTTCGTTTACCCCACCAGGTTCCAGCTATGAGACTGAGAACGGCTATTTCACCACTGTAGGACACATTTATTTGGAACCCAAGGCACATTGTGATTGTAGAGACCAGCCACCTATTAATTTAGTGCCGTTCGCCATTTTCCTTTTGTCTTACCGGGAATTGGCGGTTGTAGGGCTGTAGTACATCAAGGCTGCTTGATTTCCTCAGGCACAGGGACCACACTGGCATATCTATGTAGTGGCCATGTCATAGGCGGTGTATTACTTTGATGAAAAATACAGTTGCACAGTCTCTGAGATGCAATAATTGAATGTATTTCCATAATTTTGCCTATCTTCAGGATCCTCGTGGTCTTTAATGTGGAAATGTTGTGACTCGCTCTTATATTGATTCCACCAAAGGCAATTTGTTGATGAAACACAGAGACGAGCCGCGGCACTAAACCATGCAGTGTCCTAAAATCTATTTATGTTTTAGGAAAGATGCTATATAACACATCGATACTCTATAACACAGCCCTGTAATCACCTACTAGGAAGAGACCATAGAGGGAACACATTTAACAAATCTTGCGTTCAAAGACTAACTGCTGTTTAATCGACAAAACGAAATTAATGGATTTCCAAGTATCAGCAAGAAGAGCAGTAACGGAGGGAGTGAGTCATATTGGGACAGAAGAAGAGCAGTAACGGAGGGAGTGAGTCATATTGGGACAGAAGAAGAGCAGTAACGGTGGGAGTGAGTCATATTGGGACAGAAGAAGAGCAGTAACGGTGGGAGTGAGTCATATTGGGACAGAAGAAGAGCAGTAACGGTGGGAGTGAGTCATATTGGGACAGAAGAAGAGCAGTAACGGTGGGAGTGAGTCATATTGGGACAGAAGAAGAGCAATAACTCCCGAGTGGCGCAGTGGTCTAAGGCACTGCATCGCAGTGCTAGCTGTGCCACTAGAGATCCTGGTTCTAATCCAGGCTCTGTCGTAGCCGGCCGCGACCGGGAGACCCATGGGGGCGGCGCACAATTGGCCCAGCGTCGTGTAGGGGAGGGAATGGCCGGCAGAGATGTACCTCAGTTGGTAGAGCATGGCGTTTGCAACGCCAGGGTTGTGGGTTCGATTCCCACGGGGGGCCAGTATGAAAAAAATAAATAATGTATGCACTCACTAACTGTAAATCGCTCTGGATAAGAGCGTCTGCTAAATGACTAAAATGTAAATGCAGTAACGGAGGGAGTGACTCATATTGGGACAGAAGAAGAGCAGTAACGGAGGGAGTGAGTCATATTGGGATAGAAGAAGAGCAGTAATGGAGGGAATTAGTCATCTTGGGACAGAAGCATTCTGTCCTAGTTATTTATTCATAAAAAAGATCAATTGAAATACAAAATTCATGTCCTTCTATACTTGGTGATTAGAATGAGATAGATAAGTTACAAGATGTTTAAATATTAAAGTTACCCTCTAGGTGTCAAACACACTGGCCTCCCTGCCTTCTGCCAAACTACTGCACACTCATCTCCAAACCCCATATCACCCCACCCCATCTCACGCATCTCCTCACCCCATCTCACTCATCTCCCCACCCCATCTCACGTATCTCCCCACCCCATCACACTCATCTCCCCACCCCATCTCACGCATCTCCCCACCCCATCTCACGCATCTCCCCACCCCATCTCACTCATCTCCCCACCCCATCTCACGTATCTCCCCACCCCATCACACTCATCTCCCCACCCCATCTCACGCATCTCCCCACCCCATCTCACGCATCTCCTCACCCCATCTCACTCATCTCCCCACCCCATCTCACGTATCTCCCCACCCCATCTCACGCATCTCCCCACCCCATCTCACGCATCTCCCCACCCCATCTCACGCATCTCCTCACCCCATCTCACGCATCTCCCCACCCCATCTCACTCATCTCCCCACCCCATCTCACGTATCTCCCCACCCCATCACACGTATCTCCCCACCCCATCTCACGTATCTCCCCACCCCATCTCACGCATCTCCCCACCCCATCTCACGTATCTCCCCACCCCATCTCACTCATCTCCCCACCCCATCTCACGTATCTCCCAACCCCATCACACTCATCTCCTCACCCCATCTCACGTATCTCCCCACCCCATCTCACTCATCTCCCCACCCCATCTCACGTATCTCCCCACCCCATCTCACGTATCTCCCCACCCCATCTCACTCATCTCCCCACCCCATCTCACGCATCTCCCCACCCCATCTCACTCATCTCCCCACCCCATCTCACGCATCTCCCCACCCCATCTCACGTATCTCCCCACCCCATCTCACTCATCTCCCCACCCCATCTCACGCATCTCCCCACCCCATCTCACGCATCTCCCCACCCCATCTCACGTATCTCCCCACCCCATCACACGTATCTCCCCACCCCATCTCACGTATCTCCCCACCCCATCTCACGCATCTCCCCACCCCATCTCACGTATCTCCCACCCCATCTCACTCATCTCCCCACCCCATCTCACGTATCTCCCCACCCCATCACACTCATCTCCTCACCCCATCTCACGTATCTCCCCACCCCATCTCACTCATCTCCCCACCCCATCTCACGCATCTCCCCACCCCATCTCACGTATCTCCCCACCCCATCTCACTCATCTCCCCACCCCATCTCACGTATCTCCCCACCCCATCTCACGTATCTCCCCACCCCATCTCACTCATCTCCCCACCCCATCTCACGCATCTCCCCACCCCATCTCACTCATCTCCCCACCCCATCTCACGCATCTCCCCACCCCATCTCACGTATCTCCCCACCCCATCTCACTCATCTCCCCACCCCATCTCACGCATCTCCCCACCCCATCTCACGCATCTCCCCACCCCATCTCACGCATCTCCCCACCCCATCTCACGCATCTCCTCACCCCATCTCACGCATCTCCTCACCCCATCTCACGTATCTCCCCACCCCATCACACGTATCTCCCCACCCCATCTCACGTATCTCCCCACCCCATCTCACGCATCTCCCCACCCCATCTCACGTATCTCCCCACCCCATCTCACGCATCTCCCCACCCCATCTCACGTATCTCCCAACCCCATCACACTCATCTCCCCACCCCATCTCACGTATCTCCCCACCGCATCTCACTCATCTCCCCACCCCATCTCACGCATCTCCCCACCCCATCTCACGTATCTCCCCACCCCATCTCACTCATCTCCCCACCCCATCTCACGCATCTCCCCACCCCATCTCACGTATCTCCCCACCCCATCTCACGCATCTCCCCACCCCATCTCACGTATCTCCCCAACCCCATCTCACTCATC